>NW_023425483.1:0-85000 GCF_014108245.1 Pipistrellus kuhlii
ACATGTTTCTGCAACAGAGTGACTGCACAGTCATTGCCCTTACAACTCCACTGACACACTCACACACACGCACACGCCACACGCATACACACACCACACACCACGCACACACCACACACAACACACACAGCACACACGCCACACACATACACACGCCACAGGCGCATGCGCACATACCACACACCACGCGCGCGCGCACACGTATACACACACCACATGCACACAGCACACACATGTGCACAGACATACATACCACACGAACACACCCACACCGCGCACCACGTTCACACGCGCACGCACACGCACACGTACGCACACACACACACGCCACAGGCGCATGCGCACATACACACACCACACGCGCACGCACACGCACATGCACGCACACACGGTGCACACACACCACGCACACAGAGTAAGTCTCTCTCGCCGCGTGCACGTGACACGGCCAGTGAAAGAGCTGCCGGCGGCCCCTCAGCAGCGCAGGCTCGCTCCCGGGCTCCCCTCCCCAAGGGGGCGCTCTTCTCCGCTCCACCGGCGCTTTGCCGCCGAGTGCAGGTGTTCGTTTGACCGCATTGGGAATGAGTCAGGGTCCTCTCTGCCAACAGCCCTCAGCGCCCTCCTGCCCAGAGGTCCAAGGGGAGCATGCCTCCAGGGGCTTTTCTCTCTCTGAGAGAGAGAGAGAGAGAGAAGAGAGCGAGAGAGGACAGAGGGAGAGGAGAGAGAGAGAGAGAGAGAGAGAGGGAGGGAGGAGGAGAGAGAAGAGATAGAGAGAAGGGAGAGAGAGAGAGAGAGAGAGAGGAAGGGGATAAGATGATTGGTGAGAGGGCAGCGGGGGGGAGAGGGAGAGAAGGAGAGAGGAATGGAGAGAGAGAGGGACGGGGAGGAGAGAGGAGAGTGAGAGGAGCGAGGCGTGGAGAGAGGAGAGGGAAGGAGAGGGCGGGGAGAGAGAGAGCGGAGAGTGAGAGAGAGCCGAGAGAGGAACGGGGAGGGAGAGAGGAGAGGAGAGGAGAGGGAGAGAGGAGAGAGAGAGAGAGAGGAGAGAGAGAGAGAGAGAGAGAGGGAGGGAGAGAGAGGGAGGGAGAGGGAGGGAGGGAGAGAGAGGAGGGGGAGGGCCCTTCAGCTGAGTCTGGCCAGGATGGTCCCTGCAGCCAATCTGTCCATCTGATACAGACCAGCCCCTTGACCCTGGGCGGTGTCTTTCCTGACGGACAGTCCCACACCATGCTAGGTGTTTACAGCGCCAGGTGTGACCTCGCTCTCTGAAGGCGGTGGGGCCGTGTCTTCCTGAGGATCGTTACGAACGCCGACGCAGCGCTTGTTTCCGGTAACAGGTGCCGGTCAGAGCGGTGACTGCTGCATGGACCCCGCGCCCGGCCAGGCTCCTCTGCCTGCTCCCCGAAGGGGCGCTGCTTCGCTGGGGTGTCCAGGGCGCCGCCCTGTTCCAGGAGGCTGCATTCCCCCGCGGCGCTGGCCCCCCAGACAGACACACTGGGTTCTCCCGACTTGTGAGCACACGGGCGTCTCTCTGCAGGCTCCCGAGGGCGCCCGTGGGGCCCGATCTACCGGGTCCGCTCACACGCTCCTCTCTCTGGGACAGATGAGAGCTGGGGCAGCACGGGGGCGCCGGCCTGACCCCCGGGCCTCGGTCCCCGTGGCGCTGCTCACGGCCGGCCCAGGTCTCGGGGTGAGGTCAGCGTGCCTGGCCGGGCGGTGTGTCCTTTGGACGCGATGCCCTCGCGCCCGGCCTGTGTGTGAAGCTGTCTGATGGCGGTGAGCTCCACCTTCATCTCAGTAAGGAGCAGCGCGCGTTCCCCGCTCACGCTCCGGCCCGAGGCTGCCCGCTGCTCACACCCGGCTCCGCCGGCTGCCGGGCGGTTTCTTCCACAGCCGGTTCCACTCCAGTGTCTGCACGTGGCTGTCCTCCGGTCGGAGGTCAGGCCGCCGTGTGTCCTGTCCGGTGGTAGGGACGGACGTCCAGGCGGGCTTCACGTCCCGTCCCTGAGCGTGCCGCGGGCTCAGGGACGCCGGAGGCTCCCGCAGCTCCCGCCCCTCCAGAGGCCAGTCCTGGGGACGTGGCCCGGGCTGGTCTCCCCGCAGACATGGGGTGGGCCCGTGACAGGCAGAGAGGAGGGCAGAGGACGAGGCCCCCTCGGCAGGGAAGAGCCGAGCCCGCCCCGCCCTTCCGAGGGCCAGGAGGAAGCAGAGAGAACTTTCCTGCGGAGGGGGTCTCGGAAGACCAGCACCCTGGCCCGAAGGAAGGACGCTGAGAGGCAGGGCAGCCGCCAGAGCACATGCAGAAGCTGCCGAGGCCGGAGGAAGGGGCCAGAGAGCGCAGAGAGGGAGAGGGGGCGAGGGAGAGAGAGGGGGTGCGGGGTGGGCTCGGGGGGGGGGCTGGTGGGCAAGGACTGGTGAGGACCGCAGACATTTCTCCCGGAATCGGGAGCAGCGTTCAATGCCAGACACCAAGGGGCAAGCGTGATGGCTGCCTGTTCAGACTCGCTCAGTGGTCGGCAAACCCTGGCTCACGAGCCACCTGCGGCTGGTTGGCCCCTTGAGTGTGGCTCTCCCACAAAACACCACACGTGGGCGCGCACGGACAGTGCGATGGAAACGTCGTGGCCCTCACGCAGACGTCGGCTTTCGGCCTGGGCGAGAGTCTATTTTGAAGAACAGACGTTAGAACACTCCAGGGGCCCAAGAGCCGCAGGTGGCTCGAGAGCCACGGTTTGCCGGCCACCGGCCTGGCTCACGCCCGTGGGAGAGGAGAGGCTGCGTGGTGGCTTTTGTAACACGACAGGAGACCACGTGACAAGGACATTTCTACGTTCACAACAGGCTTTTCGACTGCATGTTCGTAACGGCTTTCCACGGGAGCTACAAGGGGAACTACAATACATATCGCCCTTTAACCCACAGGTTAGAGCAGAAAGGAAAAGAAAAAAAAGGCTACTAAATCAAAATGTTCGTCTTACCCTGAAAAATCAGCGGAATATTGTCCATAATCAAAGATATAGACTCTAGTAATTTGGCACACTATGAGGTATCCCAAAGCAAACACAAAACAACATCTGGAAAACAAAAACAGGCTGGATTAGTGAAAATAAAAGGTGCACTCTGTTCAAGAACACATTTCAGCAACCCGGGAGCTATGGGGCAGGGTTCAGGGCTTCAGTGTCGCCAGATCCTCTCCCAGGGGCTTTCTCCAAGGAATTCTGAAAACTCAGTTAGTTCCCGCTCTGGGTGCCCGAGCGCGGACCCTCGGCGGCAAACGCAGGCGATGCGCCTTCGCACTCCATCGTGGGCCTGACCGTCGTGCTCCCAAGCACCAAGCTGTGCCTCGCTCTACGTGTCCCTCCTTCCTCCTAGAAAACGGTGCTCAGCACCACACTGTCTGGCTGAAATGCACTGTCAATGAACGCTTCATGGGATTTTTGCACACGTGTCCTCTGTGGTCTCTGAGCATGCATCCTCCGTGGGTGTCAGACCTGCAGGTCCTCACACCGTTAGGCATGCAGCCGTGTGGGTTTTCGCCTTAAAACGCCTGGAAGCGATAACTAAAGGGGTGGGGGTGGATTTACATATGGAGGACACAGACCGGAAGCAGATCCCTGGAGGGAAGGCTGCGCGAAGTGGCGGGAGCGGACGGTACCTCCCGGCAGTGAACGTCCGGGGGCGAAAGGCATGTGGTCCCTGCAGCCACACAATTCTCACCGGGTGAAGGCACGGTGCGCAGGACAAAGCCACGCACACTGAGCTGTGGGGACATATTCAATGTGCTCAAGCGGGGAAGGACCGTCTCATCATTTCTAACATTAAATGTGCACACACGTTATAGAAGAAATCAACGGAAAATAAGCATGTTTGGCTAGGTTAAAATCTTACATTTTTCACGGAGGCAATTCGGGTGGTTTATGAAAGATTGTTTCAAACTCTAGACAAAGAGGCAACCCCAATCCCTGGGCTGGGAAGAGGGGACCGCTTTACCCAGGGAGCACGCTCCCAGCAGCCACCTGATGGGGCAGCCGCGCGCGCACACGCACACACACGCACACACACACACACGTGCACACATGCACGCACACACACGCACACACACGCACACGCACACGCAAACGGCGTAGACACATCCAACGCAAAACAACGCCCGGCGCTCGGGGGCAGCCGCGTTTCCCAAAGCCGCGGCAGCACCCCCGTCCACCGGCTCCTCGGCAGCCCGGCCAGCGCCCCCCAGGAGAAGCACTGTGAGTCCCGCGGCCGCGCCGGCCAGAGCTGTGGGGCCCTGCTCCCAGGGGAGCCCACGATGAGCCGGGCAGTCCCCACTTCCGGGGTGCAGAAGGGGCCGCGGGAGGGCGTGACCGTCCGGAGGCCCTGGAGGACGGGACGCAGCCGGAGGGGGGTCCTGTGACGAGAGGGTAAGAAGCTGGGGACCTTACTCCGCGGAGGACTGGGCAGCTGTGAGGAAGGGGGGATCCCACCCCGCGGGACAGCCTGGGCGGACTGGGGAACACCGTGCTACGTGGACAGAGAGCACAGGGGCTCCCTTCGCTGTGGAAGCTAAGGAGCAAAACGAATGGGCCAGCCAAACAAGACCGGAAGCAGGGAGGCCTGGGACAGACTGACCGGCCTCCGTGTGGGGCTGGGGGACGAGGAGAGATAAACCAAAGAACTTATATACTCACTAGCGGCCGGCACGCGGATTCGTGCACACTGAAAGGAAATTAAATAGAAGAAATATCTTAATATCGGCCGTGCGCCCTTTCTCTATAATAGAAGTGTCAGCCAAGTTCACGATCAGCAATGACAGACGGGAACACATGCGTGCAATTGGCGCCAGCGAGAGCTTTATATGTATCGCCCCCATGTGCGAGTCAACTTGGCCTTTATAGATATAGAATAAACTTGCTTCATTAGACCTGCTTTCTGATGTACTAAACTCTTCCCAGCCCGGTGAAGCACCCCAACTTCTCTTCCAGGTAACTGTCAGCAGCACAGCAGGAAATACCAACACAAAGCAGATTATTATTGCTGATCAGGCAGGGAGGACAAGGTTAAATATTTAACTGCAGCAGAGTTTGGCTATATTCTGCGAAGTGAGAAAACCTGAGGTCATTTTCAAGGCCCACCATTTCTCACTTCTTTTCAGTCGGGTCAAGTCTCTAAGCTTTCTAAGTCACCGTTTTCTGGCTAATGAAAAGAAAATGCGATTCCACCGAGCCTCCTGTCTGCCCACTCCAGGACCGAATGAGAGGGGGCACGGGAAACGTCCACAGACACCTGGTCACAGTGTGCGTGTCTGCACCTGCTGTAAAGCAAGTCAGGTTTCTGGGCGGAAGAAACAGGAGGCTCGTCGCTGGGGGGAGGAGGCCGGTGCTGCTGTGTGACGTCATCACCGGCACCCACGGCCGCCATTTCCGGGCCGGGCTGTGGGCTGCTGTTTGTGCCACGGGGTCTCGGCGGCGTTGGCTGCGATTTGGTGGGCTGTCGCTCTGGGGGGGAGGGGGGCTGTGTCCCGCTGGGGAAAGCTGAGTGTTGCTTTGTGGGCGCCAGGTCTGTGGTGCCGTATCTGTGTGTGTGTCATGGCAGCTCCTGCGTTGAGTGTCTGCCCCCTGGTGGTCAGTGCGCATCATGGTGACTGGTTGGACAGTTAGACTTAGCATATTAGCTTGCTAGATAGATAGATAGATAGATGATAGATAGATTGATAGATAGATGACAGATAGATATATAGATAAATAGGTAGGTAGATGATAGATGATAGATAGAGAGAGATAGATAGATGATAGATGATATATTGTAGATAGATAGATAGATAGATAGATAGATAGAGATAGATAGATGGATGATAGATAGATAGATAGATAGATAGATAAATAGAGATAGAGATATGCACAGCCCATGGACAGGGCTATGGGGTAGTGAAGATCTGGTGGGGACCGGATAGGGACTGAAAGGAGGAGACTGGGGGAGGGGGGGTAAATGAAAGACATCTGTAATACTATCGTCAATAAAAAATATTTTTCTCATAAAAACAAGGAAGGAGGAGGAGTGTGAGAGAGGCGTCGAGCAGGGCCACGCCCTAAGATATGCGAGTGAAGAAGCTGACGTCACATGGACAGGGATCTGTCCAGCTCAACTTTCCCTGAACCCCAGACCCACAGAACCCTAAGCAAAATGATGGGCCCGTCTGCTTCAGGCCACTACCTGCTGGTGGCCCAGTCCCTCTTCCTTTTTAAAATATATTTGTATTTATTTCAGAGAGAGAAAGGGGGAAGGAGAGGGAGAGAGAAACATCTATGAGGAGAGAGAATCATGTATCTGCTGCCTCCTGCACGCCCCACCCTGGGCTCAAGCCTGTAACCAAGGCGTGTGCCCTGGACCGGGGGTCGAACCGTGACCTCCTGGTTCCCAGGGTGACGCTCAGCCCCTGAGCCGGACGTCTTCGGTATTTTTCACATCTGTCCTGTAGGCTGGCTAATGTCTACTGATCAATGAGCTCACTGATTCCCTCCTCGGCCATCACAAACCACTCCGCACAGCCCCAGTCCATGGTCCATTCGGGTCACTCCCGCTGCAACGCGAGGGCTCCCGCTTGGTTCTCTCCAGCAGCTTCTGTGCCCTCCTGACCGTCCCTGTTTGCTGGGTCATGGGCATCAGATCTTGTTCTAGTTCTGTGAACATGTGTACCAGAGCTGCTTGGCAGTTTCGGGGTCCATGAGAGGCAGTTCCTCTCGGCTGCTTCCCCACAACCCTCCCCGCGCGGCTCCAGTGCCTTCGGGACACAGTCCTCTGCGGGTCCCCACGCCAGCTCCTCCCGGACACAGACACGGATCCGGGCGTCTGTGACCGAACACCCTCGGCCCTTCCCCGGGACCTGCCGGTGGCCCGTGTCCATCACACCCTGCGCTGCTGGTGAGGCCTCTGCCCAGGCCCCCTGGCTGGCACTAGGGACCCCCGTGATGTCACGTGCACGCACGGTGAGCCTCAGTCGCGGGGAGAGGGGGAGCTTTGCTGCGGTCACCAGAGCGGACATGCAGGGGACGCTGACCCCGACCTGGGACCCCAGAGTCGCCCAGCCGCCCGGCCGCGCTCTGTTCCCCGGTGCCACCTTTCGGCAAACCCACTGTCCGCCCGCCGCGGGCTCCAGGCGTGCCGGACTCACTTCCCTGTCCCTCACCAGGACCGTTTCCATCGATACACATGCCTGCAGAGGAGTGGCTGTGGCTGCTGTGACGGCTGGGGTGCAGCCACACCCACACCCCCACCTGCGCCCCGAGGTCCCACAAGGCCCCCCACCTCCCAGCCTGCAGGCAGCCACCGCTGAGCCCACCGCCCTGGGCCTGGGCAGGTTTCCCTGCTGGTGGGAAACAGCTGAGGCCTGTGGTTCTGACTCTGGCTCACAGCCCCCACGCGCGCTCAGGGCACAGAAACACACACTGCAGGCATCCAGCAGGCCTCAGCCCCTCATGCTGCTCTGGAACCCGGACTCCGGAGGCCAGTGCTGGGAACGAGCTCCGAGGAGTGGGCCACACCAGCAGGAGGAGAGAACCTGCAGAGGCCGCCTCCGCGCAGACGGGCCTGGGCAGCTCCCCACCCCCACCCCCAGCTCACAAGGCGGCAGAATTTCTCCCATCGCAGTGGGAGGGGGAATCTGGGGTTCTAGGTGGGACGTAGGAAAGGGAAACAGTGAGGCATTCATCTGTGAAGGTCTTGGAAGCAAGGGCAGCAAGAAAGACAATGTGGCCCGGCGGGGGTGGCTCAGCGGTGGAGCGTCGACCTAGGACCCCGGAGGTCAGGGTTCGATTCCCGGTCGAGACACAGGCCCGGGCTGTGGGCTCCATCCCCTGTAGGGGGCGCGCAGGAGGCAGCCCATCCATGATTCTCTCTCATCACTGACGCTCCTATCACTCTCCCTCTCCCTGCCTCTCTGACGTCAATAAAAACAGAAAGCAGATGATGTGGCGGCCCCACGCTTTGGCTGATACACAGGCAGGGGAGGGGGGGAAGGCCCCGGCCGCTGAGCTGAGCTGAGCCCTGGCCTCTCTCTCGGGGCTGGGACCCGGGCGCAGAGGCGCCCTCTGCAGTTGGCCCCGGGGCAGGGGGTGTGGGTTACAGAAAATGGTCAGCTCGGGAGCAGACCGGCTCAGCGGGGCCAAGTGCACGTTCGATCCTTACTCGGTCCAGGCGGTGCTGAGGCCACAGAACTGAGCGAGGGCCCGGCCGGCCTCGGGGTCGAAGTCCCGGGAAGCAAAGGAGCTGAGCTCCCCAGCCTGTGCTCGGCTCGCCGCCCGCCGCCCTGCGGACTCTGACACTCCGTGAGGTCCCACAGGGCAGGCCTGCTTGTTCTGCTTGTAATACGTTTCTATTGACGTCAGAGGGGAAGGGAGAGAGAGAAGCACCAATGGGAGGGAGCATCACGCCGGCTGCCTCCCGCACGCCCCACCCTGGGGATCAAGCCCACAACCTGGGCCCGTGCCCTGACCGGGAACGGAACCCTGAGCTCCTGGCTCCTAAGTCAATGCTCAACCCCTGAGCCACGCCGGCCGGGGACACTGAACATCTTTAGACCAAGGGTCCTTCTCATGTCAAAACCGGTGCGGCTCAGTGGGTAGAGCGTCGGCCTGCGGACTGAAGGGTCCCGGGTTCGATTCCGGTTCAGAGCATGCACCTTGGTGGCGGGCACATCCCCAGTAGGGGGTGTGCAGGAGGCAGCTGGTCCATGTTTCTCCCCATTGGTGTTTCTAACTCTATCCCTCTCCTTTCCTCTCTGTAAAAAAAAATATCAATAAAATATGTTATAAAAAACAAGAGTCCTCTCACGATGAACGGCATGCAGCCCTGTGGAGGGAGCACGTGAGCACCCGTGGATCTGACACGTAATGAAACCCGCACCCTCCCGGCCACCCCTTGGCGGGTACTGCCAGGCTCCTGACTGACAGAGAGGCCTGGAGGCCGTGAGCACAGCAGCTCAGACTGGCTCCCGGGAGCCAGGATCTGCACGCAGCCTGCCCTCCTCCAGAGCCGGTCCCCACGACAGCGTAACCCGAGAGGCACAGGCGCCGGCCGCCAAGGTGAAGGTGACTCATTCCGACGGGAGGGGGGGAGGCCGTCAGCCAGAGGCCAGCAGAGCCAGGGCCCAGGGCCCAGCGCACATGCCAACACAGAGGGGCTGGGTGTGGACAGCTGGTGCCTGTGTGTGCGCGCATGCATGTGCGTGTGTGTGTGTGTGCGTGTGTGTGCGAGTACATGTGAAGCACAGTGGCTCATTCCGCTGGGACCGTCTCGGTGGAGGTGTGAGAGCTGCCGCTCAGAGTGGGCAGGACGGGGGCCAAGGCGCCCACGGCTGAGCCCCGAGCACCCGCTGCTATGTTCTCGGAGGCTCAGGGCACGCCAGCCCGGCTCCGGCTGGTTGGCTCCGTGATCGGGCGGCGGCCACAGACTGATTCCTGGTCAGAGGCCCAGGCCAGGCAGGCAGGAGGTGACCATCGATGTGGGTGTGTCTCCCCTCCCCTCTCCCCGCTCTCTCTAGCAATCAATGGGGGGGGGGGGGGAATATCCTTGGACGAGGATGGAAAGAGAGAAGGAAAAGCTGGCCCCACCCCAGGTCTCCGCAGCGCTCCTTATTCCTTCAGAACCTGAGCCAGGATGTTTACGGCGTCGGAAGCAGATGACAATCTCTTTGTGCCTCCGACTTGAGCAAACAGAGGCCTCGGGGAGAACCTTGGCCGAGGAGTGACCTGACCACACGCGACCCCCCGCGACCCCGGAGCAGACGGACGGTCCCTCTTCACAGACCCTGGCGGCCGGAACCGGGGTCTGGGCCTCGTCCCCGCCTCGCCTCCCAGAACCCACACCCCCCGTCCGCCCGCGGTGGCCCGTCCGCAGCACAGGGGGGGGGGTCGTTAGAGCCGGCCGGGGGGCTCGGGCGAGCGTCCACCTGGGGACCGGGGGTCAGGACGCAGGCCGGGCTGTGGGCTCAGTCCCCGGGGGGGGGGGGGGGGGGGCGAGCGGGAGGCAGCCGATCCGTGATTCTCTCTCACCATGGATGTTTCTCTCTCTCTCCTTTCTTCCCTGAAATCAATAAAAGCGCTGTGTCTTTTTAACTAAAAGGAATAAAAATGAAGAGCGGAGCCCGGGCAGGCGAGCGTCCCCCGGCACACGGCCGCGCGCTCCCTCACGCACACCCGCATCCGGAAGCACCGGGGTTCAGACTCGCTCAGACGGCTGTGCTTCTCCCCTTCCTCCCAGCTCCGGGGATTAGTTCCCGCCCTCCGCCGGGAGCACGCCTCGTTCTGTTCCGGTTCCTAGAAGCTCACGTCGCCGTCGCCACAGCCAGGCCGCTAAATTACTAAGCCCGCGGCCTGACCGCCTGACCTGGGCGACCGGGCCTGCCCACTGTCACCCCCACCCCGCTCCCCGCTCCCCGCTCAGCACCGGCTCCGCGCCCTCAGGCTGAGCCTCTCGGAACAGGACGCGCTTCCCCCGGAAAGTCAGACGGAGCGCTCGGAGCTGCCCTCCCCACACCCCACGAAGCGCACGGCCTCGGCACCACGGGGCCCGCTCCGGCCGAGCCTCCCGCTTCCGGCCCACCTCCCGCCTCCAACCCTCTCCACCCCCATCCCATCGCTGCTCCCCGGGGCGCCCAGGCCGGGGGCCTGCGGGAGGAAGCAGGGGCGCCTGAAGGCAGGTCTGGGAGGCCAGGGGAAGGGCTGCTGTTCTGCAGGAGCCGTGCTATCATTCATCCATTCATTCATTTGTTCACTCATTCATCCGTTCACTCATTCATCCATTCACTCATTCATCCGTTCACTCATTCATCCATTCACTCATTCATCCATTCACTCATTCATACACTCACTCATTCATCCATTCATTCATTCATTTGTTCACTCATTCATCCATTCACTCATTCATCCATTCACTCATTCATCCATTCACTCATTCATACACTCACTCATTCATCCATTCATTCATTCGTTTGTTCACTCATTCATCCATCCATTCATTCATTTGTTCATTCATTCATCCATCCATTCATTTGTTCACTCATTCACTCATTCAACCATTTATTCATTCACTCTTTCGTTCATTCACTCATTCATTGATTCACTTGTTCATCCATCCATCCATTCATTCATTCACTCATTCATCCATCTATTCATTCATTTGTTCATGCATTCACTCATTCATCCATTCACTCATTCATTCATTCACTTGTTCACTCATTCACCCATCCATTCATTCATTTGTTCACTCATTCATCCATCCATTCGTTCATTTGTTCATTCATTCATTCATCCATCCATTCATTTGTTCACTCATTCAACCATTTATTCATTCACTCGTTCACTCACTCATTCATTCATTCCCTCGTTCATCCATTCATTCACTCATTCATTCATTCACTTGTTCATCCATCCATCCATTCATTCATTCATTTGTTCGATACACACGCATTGAGAATATAGTCTCCTGGGACCTGGGACCTGGGCCCACTCAGGAAACAAAAGCGGGCATGGCCAGGCGGCAGCCACAGAGCCGGCGGAGTGGGAAGGCAGGACAGGTTACTCAATAGCCTCACACACTCAGAATTAAAATGGAGAAGAGACTCCAAGGGGGGTACAGCTCTGCAAGCGTGTGACGAAGAACCTGTCCTAGTCAGGGGCCGAGACAAGCTCCCAGGTGTGCAGTGCCTGGACGCCGCAGGATTCGGAGGGGAAAGGAGGGAGGAGGGAGGAGGGAGGAGGGAGGAGGGAGGAGGGAGGGGGGGAGAGGAGGGAGGGGGGAAGAGGGAGGAAGGAGGGAAGAGGGAGGGGGGAAGAGGGAGGGGGAAGAGGGAGGGGGGGAAGGGAGAGAGGGGAGGAGGGAGGAGGGAGGAGGGAGGGGGGAGGAGGGAGGGGGGAGGGGGGAAGAGGGAGGAAGGAGGGAAGAGGGAGGGGGGAAGAGGGAGGGGGAAGAGGGAGGGGGGAAGGGAGAGAGGGGAGGAGGGAGGAGGGAGGGGGGAGGAGGGAGGAGGGAGGGGGGAAGAGGGAAGAGGGAGGAGGGAAGAAGGAGGAGGGAGGAGGGAGGAGACAATATTCTGGGAAGAGGAGAATACCCCAGAGTCCTGGAGAACGAGGTGGAGGGCTGTTGGGGGGGGGGGGGAAGCAGGCTGCACCCCTAACTCCTTCTTCAGCCCCATGGCCCTGAGGCTGCCGAGCAGCCTGCACCCCATCTCCAGCAGCCTGGGCCGAGCGAGCCCCTCCCCCGCGCTCCCCCAGCTCCCCCTGCCTCCATGCCCGCCCTCCGCCCTCCGGACACACCCTGCTCTGTGTCCTCCAGGAAGGCCCCCGAGTGCCTAGCCAGGATCCCTCCCGCTGGACGTGGTGCCCTGGAGCCCACCCCCGTCTGCAGCAGACTGACCTCGCCTGGAGGCAGTGTCCTGGGAGCGGGCACCCAGCACCCAGCACCCAGCACCCAGGCCAGGACAGGGAGCGTCGCCCGGGGAAAGGTGCCCGGGACAGACGGCTGGGAAGGCAGGCCCGGCCCGAGGGCACTGGGTGGGCGAACCTCAGACCAGAAGCCGGGGACTTCCGGTCCCTGGAGGAGCCAGAGAGAGCCCTGCAGACGGTCCCTCCCTCCCGACAGCGCCCCCCGCGGGCTCCGCAGCGGCTCCCAGACCCGCGGGCTCCGGCACAGGGAGGGCATCTCAGCGAGAACCATACGTCACGGCCATCCCCGCGGGCGGTCCTAACACAAACCCTCCCTCCGGGACGGCGGCGGGTCCACAGGTGTCAGAGCCGGAGGAGGAGGCCGTCCTCCCACCGCCGCTCAGGGTGCTGCGGCCCTGGCCTGCCTAAGCCCGGCTCTCCCGGAGGCAGCCTGGCCCTGGGGCCGTGGCAGGCTCTGACACGTTCAGTGGGGGCCCCTGGCGTGTAGGGGCGGGGCCGGCTGCAGCCGCACCTCCCACAGGGACGAAGCCTCACACCGACGGGTGACCCCACCGGCCCGCAGCGCCGACGGGCGAGGCCGGGAGCCTGGCACCGGTACACGGGGGCACATGCGATGATCTCACAAGTCTAGACACAGCGATCACAACGTGCGGCCATTTTAACGCAGTGAGGTTCTACCTGACCAGTGGTATTCGTGGGAAACATGTGTGTGCATGTGTGTGCGTGCGCACGTGTGTGCGTGTGTGTGTGCGTGCACGCATGTGTGTGCGTGCCTGTGTGTGCGTGCCTGTGTGTGCGTGCCTGTGTGTGCGTGCCTGTGTGTGCGTGCCTGTGTGTGCGCGCCCGCGTGTGTGTGCGTGCCTGTGTGTGTGTTCACGCGTGTGTGTGCGTGCCTGTGTGTGCGTGCCTGTGTGCGCGTGCCTGTGTGTGCGTGCCTGTGTGTGTGTTCACGCGCGTGTGCGAGCGAAGCGGACGCTCACCTGTGCATGTGCTCCGTGCCGAGGAGGACCATGATGCAGTAGGAGATCCCGCTCTGCACCAGGAAGTGCAAGGCGTACCTGCAGAGAGGAGAGCGTGTGAGTCCGGGCGGCACCACTCACAACGTCCGGCTCGAACAACTTGGGCTGAAAAGTGCCACGCTTAGCCCGGCCGGCTGGCTCAGCGCTGAGCGTCCACCTGGGAAGCAGGAGGCCAGGGCACAGGCCCCGGGTGCGGGCTCCATCCCAGTGTGGGGCGTAGGGGAGGCAGCCGGTCCATGATTCTCTCATCATGAATGCTTCTCTCTCTCCCTCTCCCTTCCTCATGGAGATCAATAAATATATATATATATACTTCCCTGTTTCCCCGAAAATAAGACAGTGTCTTATATTAATTTTTTCTCCCAAAGTTACGCTAGGTCTTATTTTCTGAGGATGTCTTATTTTCAGGGAAACACGGTAGTGGCCCAGTGCACGAAATTCGTGCACGGAGTGGGTGGGGGTTGTCCCTCAGCCCGGCCTGCACTCTCTCCAAGCTGAGACCGCTCAGGGATCAGCCTAAACTGCAGCCGGACATCCCTTTCACAATCCAGGACCGCTGGATCCTAACCACTCACCTGCCTGCCTACTTGATTGCCCCTAACCACTGTGAATGCCAGCTGCTCGCCCCCAACTGTCCCCCCCCCCCCCGCTGGCCTGATGGCCCCTAGCCGCCTCTGCCTCGGCCCCACCACCATGGCGTTGTCCAAAAGGACGGTCTCCGGGTCCAATTAGCATATTACCCTTCTATCAGTATAGATATACATACGAGTGCACAATTAAAGTGCTAAGCATAACACCGAGCACCCCCAGACGAAAAGCAGACTCAAACCTCGAAGCCCAAGAGCCAAGCCGACTGCACCGGGTGCCTCAGGCCCCACGTCTCCCAGCCACGTGCCACACCGTGCCCGGCTCCCGGCCACGGCCTCTGCCAGACTCAGGGCCCAGGACGGGGAGCAGGGTTCCAGAAAAGTCCGGGAGGGACATCGAACCAGCTCCTCCCGGGCAGCCCTGTGCTCTCCCTCCGGGGGCCGCTCACAACGCAGCAAAAGCTCGAGCCATCGGCATGGACTGGAGCCGCGGTGGGCAAACTGCGGCTCTCTGGCCCCGGACTGTGGCTCTTCCACAAAGCACCACGGCCCGGGCGAGTCTGTGTGGAAGACGTGGCGTTAGAAGAAGTTTAAGATTAAAAAATGCGGCTCTCCAAAGACATGTCAGTCGTTGTCCTGCTGATATTTGGCTCTGTGGACGGAGGAGTTTGCCGACCACTAGAGAGCATGCGTGCCCAACCTGCTTATTCTGAAACGGGGTGTGTGTGTGTGTGTGTGTGTGCGTGTGTGTGTGTGGTGTGTGTGTGTGGTGTGTGTGTGTGGTGTGTGTGTGGGGGTGTGGAATGAGCTTCCGGGGGCCTCGGTGCCGGACCAGCCACACACCCTCCGCTGGTGGCCCGGGAGCCGGGCGCTGAGGGCACGCCCTGAGCCCTGCCCTCCCGCCTCAGGCTAGGCTCCGGGGGCTCCGGCTGTAATCGACCCCACCCCCGGCGGCCGCACACGTGTGCAGACGTCCACGCCCGTCCCCGGGCGGCCCGGATCACTCACAGAGACTTTGTCAGGTCACTGTACACGGTTTTCACGGACTGATGCGGGTCCTACCCTCCATTAAAGTTACCTTCAGCCTCAGCGTCATGGAGTAACAGGCACCTCCAACGTGGACAGGATGCCTACACTCTTTACCAAGTTTTTCCGTAGAAATATCATAAATAAGAAGCAGGTTCGCCGAAACCGGTTTGGCTCAGTGGATAGAGCATCGGCCTGCAGACTGAAAGGTCCCGGGTTCGATTCCGGTCAAGGGCATGTACCTTGGCTATGGGCACATCTGCAGTAGGGGGTGTGCAGGAGGCAGCTGATCGATGACTCTCTCTCTCTCCGATGTTCCTAACTCCCTTCCTCTCTGTAAAAAATCAATAAAATATGTTTTTTGGTTTTTGTTTTAAAAAGTAGGTTCCACGGCAGAACACACACACACACACACACACACACGGCCTGGAGTGCTGCTATAAACACACACACACACACACACACACACACACACACAGGGCCTGGAGTGCTGCTATAAACACACACACACACACACACACACACACACGGCCTGGAGTGCTGCTATAAACACACACACACACACACACACACACACACACACGACCTGGAGTGCTGCTATAACACACACACACACACACACACACACGACCTGGAGTGCTGCTATAAACACACACACACACACACACACACACACACGGCCTGGAGTGCTGCTATAAACACACACACACACACACACACACACACACACACACACGACCTGGAGTGCTGCTATAACACACACACACACACACACACACACACACGACCTGGAGTGCTGCTATAAACACACACACACACACACACACACACACACACACACGGCTTTAAGTGGCCTGTCTGTCTTGGTGTAAGGGGTTTGTAAAACAGGCGAAGAGAGCTATGCCTGATGGGATAAGAGTCTCTATCCTCCTCTGTCCTTTTTCATACATTAGTCATCGCCAACACCCTCAGCCCGGACCAGAGCGACAGGCCCACTGGCCACTCATTGACATAAAAACCACAAAGCATCAGTCGTGGCTGGAGTGGCTCAGCAGGCTCAGCATCACGCTGTGCACCAAAAGGTTGCAGGTTCGAATCCCAGTCAGGGCACAGGCCCGGGATGCGGGCTGGATCCCCAGTTGGGGGTGTGCAGGAGGCAGCCAATCCATGGTTCTCATCATTGGTATTTCTCTCTCTCTCCCTCTCCCGTCCTCTCTGAAATCAATACAAATACATTTTTTAAAACACCCAAAAAAGCACTATGAGATGTTATAAGAAACTCATAGAGGCCTGATGCACAAAGATTTGTGCAAAAATGTAGCCGCCTTTCCCCCTTCCCACGCTGCCCAGAGGCCCGGAGCGGCTGGGGTGGTGCAGGACGCCTGTGTATGCAAATTAACCCGCCATCTTAGTTGGGTTACTTTGCATACACACTCCTGATTGGTGAAGGTACGATCGATTTGCATCTTGCTCTTTTGTTGGTGCAGATATGAGCACAAAACCTCCGAGTGTATCTTTCTACACACTCGATTCACAAGGACGTCCATCCTCATTCCACAGGACCAACATACTCACCATCCAAAGCAGAAAACGGCGAGATACAGGCCCAAGAGCGTGGCCACGACATGTCTGATAAAAGAGCTCGTTTTGCTCGAGTGAAGGTAAGTTCGAAACCACACGGCCGCTAGCAAGGCAAAGAGCTGGCACACCACGAAGTTGACCTGTGAAGAGAAGGCGAAAGGCCCCGTTAGCAACGCAGACTGGACTTCTCCAAGTTTCTCTCTCACCAGGGATGTTTCTCTCTCTCCCTCTCTCTATTTTCCTCTCTGACATCGTACCCCAGTCACCTGGGAGCGGCAGCCCGTTGGGACAGAGGACAGGGGACAGGGCCCCTTCGCTGCATGCTCTCTCCCTCTGCGTCCTGCTCAGTGGGCCGTTAGCATCTACCCTGCAGGATGCTGCTGGTCTCCCAGCTTCCAGACCAGCCCCTGAGCGCCAGGACTGAACATAATAACTATCCCCGGACCCTGAGCTCCCTGGGCTGCATCCCCTGAGGCGTGGCAGGCTGGCCAGGCCTTACAGGAGAGGACCTGTCACACGTGGCCAGCCCACAGCGGGACGGAGGCAGGAAGCAGGCTCGCAGGGATGGTCAGTACCCGCTGCCCGCCAGCTCCTTACCGCACCCCGCGCCACAGGGAGAGTCTCGGCCCAGGAGGAGGCATGGAGGGCCAGCTGAGGCGGGGAGGGGGGGGACGTCCCAACTAACCCAGCCTCACGGCCATGTGATGGAGCTTGGGGCAGGGCGAGCATGCGGGGACAGGGAGCCAAGCTCTGACTGGCCCCCAGGCACAGATCCGGGGGCGGGGGGACGCTGGTGAGGGGCTGGTCTGCTGCCCGTGGCCTCGCTCCGCTCACTCACTCGGACACGTGACTGGCAGCGAGCTCATCCCTAAACAGGATAAAGCGGGATAAACAGGAGGGAAAGAGGAGCCAGGGCCCCGTTTTCCCCAGAGGGTTTGGAGCGTGAGGCTGCGCACGTGTGTGCCTGTGTGTGTGTCCCTCCACACTGTCTCTCCGTGGGGACACACAACACCCCGGAAGGCCTGCCGAGGGCAGAGCAGTCTCATTCTGCACGATGGGTGAACAGGCGCTCACGTCCGCGCCAGGACCCGGGGCGGCACGGAGGGAGGGCCGCGGTCACACGGCTGCCGCCGCCCGCACCACGGCCCCCGGCCAGGGAGGCCCCGGGAGGACGGCACCCGCTGCGCCCGCTCCCCCCCCCCCCCACCCCCGCTCCCAGTAAACGCCGAACAGGCCAGCAGAAGCAGGTCTGGGGTCACCCGGGGACGCGGGGGAGGGAGCGGCAGGGTCTGAAATAACCTCACAGATTGGTTTGCTTGCTTATTAGAATTGCTGCCAACATTTCCCTCCCTCCCTCCCTCACTCACTCATTCATTCATTCATTCATTCATTCATTCATTCCCGCGACGGCGATCGGAAGCATCAGCCCCAGCAGGTACAGCGTTCCTGTCCGAACTGAACGTGAGAGCAGACCTGCCCGGGGGCCGCACCTGATCGGGGGAAGCACCGCCCCCACACAAACAACAAATCCCAGCAACGCCGCTCTGGCCCCCGGGAACCGACAGGCTCCGGCCCCCGGGAACGGACAGGCTCCGGGAACGGACAGCCCCGGCCCCCGGGAACGGACAGGCTCCGGGAACGGACAGGCTCCGGCCCCCGAAAACGGACAGGCTCCGGCCCCCGGGAACGGACGGCCCCCTGTGAACGGACAGGCTCCGGCCCCCGGGAACGGACAGGCTCCGGCCCCCGGGAACGGACAGGCCCCGGGAACGGACAGGCTCCGGGAACGGACAGGCTCCGGCCCCCGGGAACGGACAGGCTCCGGGAACGGACAGGCTCCGGGAATGGACAGGCTCCGGGAACGGACAGGCTCCGGCCCCCGGGAACCGACAGGCTCCGGCCCCCGGGAACGGACAGGCTCCGGGAACGGACAGGCTCCGGGAACGGACAGGCTCCGGGAACGGACAGGCTCCGGCCCCCGGGAACGGACAGGCTCCGGCCCCCGGGAACGGACAGGCTCCGGCCCCCGGGAACGGACAGGCTCCGGGAACGGACAGGCTCCGGCCCCGGGAACGGACAGGCTCCGGGAACGGACAGGCTCCGGGAACGGACAGGCTCCGGCCCCTGGGAACGGACAGGCTCCGGCCCCCAGGAACGGACAGGCTCCGGGAACGGACAGGCTCCGGGAACGGACGGCCCCCTGTGAACGGACAGGCTCAGGGCCGCCTCAGCATCGTCAGGCTCAGCTCGATGCCACACCCACTGCCAACACGGCGATCGGTCTGAAGCTACTCCGCCTCCACCTGACACACTGCCTCTCCCATAAAGACCGCGTGCACCGCCATAAAGCGTGTTTGTTAGTGACTCGCGGGGACGGGAGGCCCCGGCCTCTGAAACACTGCCAGCAGCACAAAGAGCACATGGTCCGAATGGAAACGTTTAATTTCCCACTTTTTAAAGAATCTGGGAAGGTTAAGACACTGCTGCCAAAAAAAAAAAAAATCAATAAAATAAATTTCTTATATATATATTAAAAGCCCAGTGATTTCCTTATTGTTTCAGACGCAAGGAACCTCCTCTCGCCAAAACCGGTGTGGCTCAGCGGTGGAGCGTCGGCCTGTGGACTGAAAGGTCCCGGGTTCGATTCCAGTCAAGGGCATGGACCTTGGTTGCGGGCACATCCCCAGTAGGGGCTGTGCAGGAGGCAGCTGGTCGATGTTTCTCTCATCGATGTTTCTAGCTCTCTATCCCTCTCCCTTCCTCTCTGTACAAAATCAATAAAATATATTAAAAAAAAAAAAACAAAACCCTCTTCTCCCAAGGAAACAAGCAGGTATATGCACCAAGTGTACAGATGGGAATTCATAGAACAAAACATTCCCCACGACTCAGGAATGCCTAACAACCTTGCACCCCAATGGGGACCCTCCCTCAGGTTTTGGAAAGCAACGAAACAGAATGGGGAACGACTCTCCAGAAGTAAAGGCAACGGTTACAATGATTTTACATTCAGTCTGAGCCCGATTCAAACACCCACACACACACTCATACACACACACACACACCACACACACATACCACACACCACACACACACAGACATGCACACACACACCACACACACACTCATACACACACACCACACACACAAACCACACACACACCACACACACACACCACACAGACATGCACACACACACCACACACAC
This sequence comes from Pipistrellus kuhlii, assembly GCF_014108245.1. Classification (NCBI taxonomy): domain Eukaryota; kingdom Metazoa; phylum Chordata; class Mammalia; order Chiroptera; family Vespertilionidae; genus Pipistrellus; species Pipistrellus kuhlii. The sequence continues at coordinate 19,853 of NW_023425483.1, forward strand.
ACTCATACACACACACACCACACACACACACACCACACACACACACACACACCACACACCACACACACACACCACACACACACACCACACACACATACCACACACCACACACACACACATACACACTCATACACACACACACACACCACACACCACACACACACACCACACACACTTACCACAGACACACACACATACCACACACACACACACCACACACCACACACACATACCACACACACACACACACACACACACACACCACACACCATACACACATACCACACACACACACACCACACACCACACACACATACCACACACACACACCACACACACACACACACACACACACCACACACCACACACACACACACACACACCACAAAAAACAGGACTCGGAATTGGGACGTGCCTCGGGGGCTTGCTGTCCGCCTGTCACCGCTCTGAGGGTGAAATACGAGTGACTCACGCAGGATCCCTCGTCCCCCCCCCTCCCCGCGTGCCTCAGCGCCGTTGCCCGGCCCTACGCCGCCATCTCGCCCTGGGTTTGAGGCCTTGGCCTGTAAGAAGCCAAAAGGCCGGACACCTATTCCGTCATCGCCAACAGCCCTGGGTTTGTGGAGACCGGGGAGCACGTGAGAGCCAACCCCCCATTTCTGATGAGCACAGGGGCCAACACCGCAGCCATGCTTTCACTCCGTTACCGTCCACAGGTGGCTGTTGGCTGTCAAGCACGCATCGGTAAGCCTCCTGCATAGAACTCGGAGCGAAAGCAGCCTAGACGCTTTCCATAATTACCGGGGAAAACATACATGTGTGGTTGTTACTGCAAGAGACTAAAACTCACGAGAACTCTGAGGAGGAGGGCCGCTGAGCTGCGCTGGGTACGGGGAAAGGGGTCCGTTCCCATGACAACTTCAGGGAGAGCCCGATAGCTTCGAGCCCGATGCTCGGCCGCTGTCGAAGGTCAGAGAGAGGCCCGGTGCTGCTGTAATTCTGTTCCTTGTAAAACGGCTTAGCGCCCTCACCTGGCCTTCCGGAGCCGCGCTCGATGTCCGCTGCGTGCCAGGCGGGCGTGAGGAATCTTTTCCAGAAAGGCCCCGAGTGGGGATCCCCCTCTAATTAGCGCCGCGTCTCCAGCCATCGGAACGGCGCCCTCACCCCCCCCACGCACACGGCCCGTTGATAACGGGCTGCCGTGCTAATCACACCGGCGGCGGCCGGCCAAGGGCGGGCCTCGAGGGCCGACCCGCTGTCGGGTTCCGTGCGTCGGGCCCCTAGTTCACGATAACAACGCAGAAGAAACAGCAGGAAGGACGCCGAGAGGAGGGCGGAGAGAACGGGGCGTCCCAACCTCACTGGCTCTCGAGGAAGCTTCTCTCGCTCCGAATCCCCGGAGGGAGGCCTGCGTGAGGACGGAGCGGGGACGCCGGGGCCGCGGCTGAGATCTGCTGGGTGGCGTTCAGCTCTAGCTCAATGCCAATGTCACCCCCCTCCAGGCCCCTGGCCCGAGACCGGGTGTGGGGGTCCACCCCTCAGGTCATCCCTCCAGCGTCCCGTGTGCTCAGACACGCTCTCTCGCACGGACACGCAAGCAGCCGGCGGGGGGCGGCCAGTCCCGGAGTCTAAAGACACGGCTCGGGGGCCTGCCCGGTGGCTGCTCTCCCAGTGCTGACTGTGTTCTGTGTGCGAGGAGGAGGACACGACGGAGGCAAAGGCAGCCCGCCTGCAGGCCAGCACGCCCCGCCCGCAGTGCCTGAAGAGGGCGCACTCAGACACTGAGGCACGGCCCCCTCCGGGGGCAGGAGCGCTCACGCACAGCCCTCGGACCCCACACCAGGCGACGAAGGGGTTTGAGACCCCATTTACTAACGGTCCAAAAGCAGCCGCAGGGAGGAAGAAGGGCCGGCCGGCCTGGCTCGGCCTTGGCAGCTGCTGCCACCTGCTCAGCCACACACCTTACGTAAACACCGCTCCCAGGGTTTATGCATTCAGCCATTGTCGTCCGCCGTTCATTTCAGAACTCCGCAGCGGGCCTGGGCATGCACCTTTGAAACACTCTATTGTTCACCGAGATGCATTCGACGCAACCCCTGTCTCCGGGGCAACCCGGCCACGGGGCTCTGGAACCGGCGGCTTCGCGGACGGCGGCTCTCACGAGTGTGACCGGACCTGCAGCGCTTCCCAGGGAAAACGCAGGATCAGGCTTCGTGGTTCGTGTGTCTGCAGAGGGCTGTTTTTAAAGATATATATTTTATTGATTTCTTACGGAGGGGAAGGGAGAGGGACAGAGAGCTAGAAATGTCAATGAGAGAGAAACATCCATCAGCCGCCTCCTGCACAACCCCCACTGGGAATGTGCCCGCAACCAAGGTACAGGCCCTTGACCGGAATCGAACCCGGGACCTTTCAGTCCTCAGGCCAACATTCTATCCACTGGGCCACATCGGTTTTGGCGAGAGCTATTTTTTAAAAATATACACTTTATTGTATAGGAGAGGGAGAGAGAGAGACAGAAACATCAATGATGAGAGAGAGAAATGGATCGGCTGCCTCCTGCACGCCCCACACTGGGAACGGAGCCCAAAAGCCAGGCCTGTGCAAGCACTCGACCCTGACCTCCTGGTCCATAGATCGACACTCAATCCATCACTGAGCCCCGCCGGCCGGGCGAACACGCGCCTGTGTTAACACGCATGCACTGAGTGACCTGAACACACCTAACGCCTGTTAGCGGCAGCTCTGACCTCGCACCAGCAGGAGAAGGTCTCCACGGGATAAAAGTGTTTTTAAACAGGATCTTCATGGTTGTGTGAAGCCAGACAGGAGCCAGGCAAGCCGGCCTGTGTGAAGTGCCGTCCGTCTTAGGACACTGTGCCCACAGAGGAGCCGCTGAGGGCCGAGGCCAGGCCCCGGACGGCGGAGGCAGGGCCGTGGCGGGAGGGCCGTGGCGGCGTGGGGGGCAGAGCCCAAGGAGCCCTCTGGAGGCCCGCGGAGGGGAGGGCGGAGCGGACAGGCCTGTCTCTGCAGATAAAGGCGGTTCCTTCGTGAGGGTCTGATAAGCGGCCGGCAGAGCCTCTCGCCAGGGCCCTTCGCCAGCTGCCGAAACAGCCACCGGAGAACGTGGCCTCTGCTAAGAATGTCCAGCCTTGAGTCTTATCTGATTTCAAAGGCGCTGGGAGGGCTCCATGCGGTGACGTATGCAGGTGAGAGAACGTGTCCGCCCGGAGGAGTGACCGTGGGAATCGCTGCCAGAGCCGCAGGGCCGGGCGGCACACAGGCTGTCCCCGCCGTCCCCCTGCCCCCAGCCTCTCCGAGCACGGGGTCTCCGCTCGCCCCCGTCCCGGACAGTGGCCTGCCCCACACAGGTCGTCCGCGAGCCGCCTCACCCCGCTGCTCCCCACCAGGCACGCGGTCACGCCGATGTCACCGTGACCACAGCACCACGGGAAGCGAGGGAGCCATGTCTGTGGACAGGTGTTCCCTAAAGGGTGTGAACTGGACAGGTGTGCCACCATCGCACAGATCATACAAGTGACAGGTCAGTGGGCTGAGTGTCTGAAACCAGTATCCTGTCCCGTGGTCCTCGGTCACCGCACTGTTCCGGGTCACCACACGCATGCGTGCGCACACGCACGCACACACACACACACACACACACACACACACGGGGTGTCTGTCAGTGGGTGCCCCAAGCGCGTGTTCTTGCGTGAAGGCAGCCTGCCACGTCCTGCGTGGTCCTCACGGGGTGCCTGCACTGTGGGCTTTGCAATGGGAGAAGAGCTGGTACATCCGTCCTTCAAACCCTGCCCCTCCCCCAGAAAAGGGAGAGAGGGGGAAGGCAGGGATGGAAGGATGGAGAGAGGGGGGGAGGGAGAGAAGGAGGAAGGAGAGGGCTGGAGGCTCAGGAACTCGGCGATGTGGGTCCATCGGATGCGACAGGACGATGTGCTGAGGTCAGGAAAACAGGGGGAAACTAGGCTGATCCCGGGCGGTCAGCATCCTCCTGCGCTGTGCCAGCCCTCTGGGGTCTTTTGAAAATTGGCCACATCAGCAACTAAAGAGGAGCCAGTTAGGTCTGCTGGGATCAGATGTCTCCTCCGGCACCTTCTGCCTCTGAGACCGCTCTCCTCAGCCCGAACCTTCCCAAAGCACCCTCCACTGGCCCTGCAGTCCGACCCACCGGCCTCCATCCGACCCACCGCCCTCCAGTCCGACCCACCGGCCTCCATCCGACCCACCGCCCTCCAGTCTGACCCACCGCCCTCCACTCTGACCCACCGCCCTCCACTCTGACCCACCGCCCTCCATCTGACCCACCGGCCTCCAGTCCGACCCACCGCCCTCCATCCGACCCACCGCCCTCCAGTCCGACCCACCGCCCTCCAGTCTGACCCACCGCCCTTCATCCGACCCACCGCCCTCCAGTCCGACCCACCGCCCTCCATCCGACCCACCGCCCTCCAGTCCGACCCACCGCCCTCCAGTCCGACCCACCGCCCTCCATCCGACCCACCGGCCTCCAATCTGACCCACCGCCCTCCATCCGACCCACCGCCCTCCATCCGACCCACCGCCCTCCAGTCTGACCCACCGCCCTTCACTCTGACCCACCGCCCTCCAGTCCGACCCACCGGCCTCCAGTCCGACCCACCGGCCTCCAGTCCGACCCACCGGCCTCCAGTCCAACCCACCGCCCTCCAGTCCGACCCACCGCCCTCCAGTCCGACCCACCGGCCTCCATCCGACCCACTGCCCTTCAGTCCGACCCACCGGCCTCCATCCGACCCACCACCCTCCATCCGACCCACCGCCCTCCAGTCCGACCCACCGCCCTCCACTCTGACCCACCGGCCTCCAGTCCGACCCACCGCCCTCCATCCAACCCACCGCCCTCCATCCGACCCACCGGCCTCCATCCGACCCACCGCCCTCCACTCTGACCCACCGGCCTCCAGTCCGACCCACCGCCCTCCATCCAACCCACCGCCCTCCATCCGACCCACCGGCCTCCATCCGACCCACCGCCCTCCACTCTGACCCACCGCCCTCCAGTCCGACCCACCGGCCTCCAGTCCGACCCACCGCCCTCCAGTCCGACCCACCGCCCTCCAGTCTGACCCACCGCCCTCCATCCGACCCACCGGCCTCCAGTCCGACCCACCGCCCTCCATCCGACCCACCGCCCTCCAGTCCGACCCACCGGCCTCCAGTCCGACCCACCGCCCTTCACTCTGACCCACCGCCCTCCAGTCCGACCCACCGCCCTCCACTCCGACCCACCGGCCTCCATCCGACCCACCGCCCTCCATCCAACCCACCGCCCTCCACTCTGACCCACCGCCCTCCAGTCTGACCCACCGCCCTTCACTCTGACCCACCGCCCTCCAGTCCGACCCACCGGCCTCCAGTCCGACCCACCGGCCTCCAGTCCGACCCACCGGCCTCCAGTCCAACCCACCGCCCTCCAGTCCGACCCACCGCCCTCCAGTCCGACCCACCGGCCTCCATCCGACCCACTGCCCTTCAGTCCGACCCACCGGCCTCCATCCGACCCACCACCCTCCATCCGACCCACCGCCCTCCAGTCCGACCCACCACCCTCCATCCGACCCACCGCCCTCCACTCTGACCCACCGGCCTCCAGTCCGACCCACCGCCCTCCATCCAACCCACCGCCCTCCATCCGACCCACCGGCCTCCATCCGACCCACCGCCCTCCACTCTGACCCACCGCCCTCCAGTCCGACCCACCGGCCTCCAGTCCGACCCACCGCCCTCCAGTCCGACCCACCGCCCTCCATCCGACCCACCGCCCTCCAGTCCGACCCACCGCCCTCCAGTCCGACCCACCGCCCTCCAGTCTGACCCACCGCCCTCCATCCGACCCACCGGCCTCCAGTCCGACCCACCGCCCTCCATCCGACCCACCGCCCTCCAGTCCGACCCACCGGCCTCCAGTCCGACCCACCGCCCTTCACTCTGACCCACCGCCCTCCAGTCCGACCCACCGCCCTCCACTCCGACCCACCGGCCTCCATCCGACCCACCGCCCTCCATCCAACCCACCGCCCTCCATCCAACCCACCGCCCTCCATCCAACCCACCGCCCTCCATCTGACCCACCGCCCTCCATCCGACCCACCGCCCTCCACTCTGACCCACCGCCCTCCAGTCCGACCCACCGCCCTCCACTCTGACCCACCGCCCTCCACTCCGACCCACCGCCCTCCATCCGACCCACCGGCCTCCAGTCCGACCCACCGCCCTCCATCCGACCCACCGCCCTCCATCCGACCCACCGCCCTCCACTCTGACCCACCGGCCTCCAGTCCGACCCACCGCCCTCCAGTGCTGACTGCCCTAGAAATAAAGCCCTCGGGACAGCAAGGCCTCGGGACAGAAATGTCCTATTTTATTTTATTTAAAAAGCACATATTTTGTTGATTTTTTACAGGGAGGAAGGGAGAGGGAGAGGGAATTAGAAACATGAATCAGCTGCCTCTTGCACACCCCCCACTGAGGATGTGCCCACATCCAAGGCACATGCCCTTGACCGGAATCAACCCTGGGACCTTTCAGTCCGCAGGCCGACGCTCTATCCACTGAGCCACACCGGTCAGGGCAGAAACGCCCTATTTCAAAGCGTCAGAGGCCTCCCTGGACACAGCTCTTTATTTAAACCCCAGGCGGCTGAGCACGCCCGATGGTTGCCCAAGGACACCCAGCATTACTCACCCAGGGTCCGCCGATCCTTCGCTCGCTCCTTCTCCTCCCTGACCTTTGTATCAAACATCAAACACTGATTTCCTCCTTCCCCTCCGTCCTCCTCCCCCGGGCGGGGCAGAGGGAGGTGACAGCTGGGAGCAGGCAGAGCCCGGAGCTTATGCCTGCATTGTTACTAATTAATCGCTGTTTTCCTTCACCGTGAACCAGGGCTGACCTGCTTTTGCCCCGCCCTGTATTCCAGGTGGACCAGTAACCTCACCATTCCATACACCGGACGCTCCAGTGAAAAAGCTAAGCTAGTCTTCTGGCCCGACCGTCCTTTCTTTCTCTGAGACCAAGCCACCACCTCTATCATCTCCCGCATTTCCAAAACTCTGTTAATTAGTTCAGACCCAATTACAGTGCTAACAAGTTCTATTTCCACACTTCGCGTCTCCCGATTTAGCCCCTTTTCCTGTTAAATCACATGGTCTGATTACCACCACTTCTTAAGCTTTCTCCAACCTGGACCCGGTTATTCACCTATCACAGAAAGTTACTTTCTACTCTGCTCCATTTTAAAATAACGGCCTACTGACTACTTATTCATGCAATGTTACAATAAGGCTTTTAGTTATTCCTAGAGCTTTTTTTTTTTTTTTTTTAAAGTCAACTCTTCAGTGCTGGCAACAATTTATTATCGCTGTAGAAAAGGTTAAGGCCTTTGTTGGCATTCATTCAACACTATTAAGACTTGCTTTAAAAAAAAAAATAAGCAATTTAAAAAATGGGCAGAGGACCTACATACACACTTCTCCAAAGAGGACATACAGATGCCAAGAGACGCAGGAAAAGATACTCAGCATCGCTCATCGCCAGAGAAACGCAAGGTAAAACCGCAAAGAGATGCCGCCTCCCAGAACGGCTGACGAGGAGGAGGACAGAGGAAAGAGAGCCCTCGGCATTGCTGGTGGGAGTGCAGATGGCGCAGCCCCGTGGAAAGCAGTGTGACCTCCTCAGAACGTCAGGATGGAACGGCCTCATGACCCAGTGATCCCACTCAGCCACGAGGAACACACGGCCCTGTGTTCACTGACGCCCAGTAATCCAGGTGTGGAAGCAGCCCCTGTGCCCACCAGGAGGTGAGGGGTGAGCGCGCGGTGGTGCTTGTGCCCACGGAATGCTGCTCGGCCACAAAAGGAACGGAACCTTGCCATTGGCAACAGGATGGGGGGACCAGAGCGTGTGGTGCTAAGTGAGATGCGTCCGCCAGAGAAAGACACACGCCCATGAGGATTTCCCTTATATGTGAAATCTGAAAAAACAAAACAAACAAACAGAACAGAAACAAGACTCCTGGACACAGAAAACAGCCTGGGAAGGCTGCCAGAGGGGAGGGACTTGGGGGGCTGGGGGAAGGGGTGTAGAGGTGCCACTTGATAGCTAGGGAATACCTATCTATATAAAAGCCTAAGCGAGCCTTCGACGGGTCAGCCAGTAGCTATGACGCACACTGACCACCAGGGGGCAGACGCTCGATGAACAGGCATGGAAACATGGAACAGACTGGTAAATCTCAGAGGGAAGAGGGGGAGGGGGAGGGTGGGAAGAGATTAACCAAAGATCTCATATGCATACTCTAGAGGCCTGGTACATGGGTAAGTGCACCGGTGGGGTCCCTCGGCCTGGCCTGCGGGGATCGGGCCAAAACCAGCAGTCTGACATCCCCCGAGGGGTCCTGGATTGTGAGACCTGGATTGCCAGGCCGAGGGACCCCAGATTCGTGCACCGGCCTCTATTGTAATAACTGTAGGTGGAGCCAGGTGGGTGCTGGAATAGCAGGGGGTCACTTTGTAAAGTACATGAGTGTCTACCTAACCACTAGGCTGCACCCCGGAAACCAATACAACCTACTGTTGGGGGCAGGAGACACTTGCCTAGGAAACACCACTCCAAACCCTACACAAATGGCTCCCCATGTGTCCGGAGGGCCCCATCGGGGCTGTGGATGACGAAGGAAAGTCAGCATCTCAGTCCCCCGGCCTTCCCGGCTCCCCCGCCGCTGTCAGGACTCGCTCGCTCCGGGTGGCTGAGAGGTCAAAGGCCCTCGTCAATATTAAACCGCCTTTCAAAGATAAGCTTCATATAAATGTAAAGGTGTTAGCGGAGTAAGGAAAAATCCCCTCCTGTCAGTCACGGGGACAGGGAGGCGGCCTTTCTCCCAGAACAAACCTTGCTCCCTGTCAGCAAAAAAACAAACAAACAAACAAAAAGCGTTGACCTGGTACCCGCCCTGCCTCCGCGAACGCCCGCAGCAGCCTGCTTGCCGGGCGCAGCCTCCTCCCGGAACCCTGCGTGCTCACACAGACCACGCTGTCAGGGCACAGGATTACTTTCACTTCTGGCACGTTGATCAGCTGGCAGCAGCCACAGTGTAACCGCTCAGGGCGTGCGGGGCAGGTGGCTTACCGGGAACCGAAAGTTACGGCCCGATGGGAGCACTCAGACAGGACTGACACGGATAAGGTAGAGCATTCAGGTTTGGAGCTGAGGTAGAGTTTTTTGTGCTCGGACACATTGAGTGTGTTTAAAAAGCAAACAAGCAAGCACACACACACACACACAGCCCAGAGCACCCGCCTGCAGACCAAAGGGCCCCGGGTTAGATTCCGGTCAAGGGCACGCACCTCGGCTGCAGGCTCCTCCCCGGCCCTGGCCCTGGCCTGGCCCTGGCCTGGGCCTGGCCTGGGCACGTGCAGGAGGCAGCCCATCGACATGTTCCTCTCAGACTGAGGTTTCTCTCTCTTTCCCTCTCTCTTCCGCTCTCCCTGAAAATGAATGGGGAAATGTCTTCGGGTGAGGGTCACACACACACACACACATACATTCACACACACTCACACATACATTCACACACACATACATTCACACACACACTCACACACACATTACACACACCCTCACACACTCTCTCTCTCTCACACACACACACACACACACACACGCGCACGAAGCCTCCGTGTCACCCTGCCAGGCACAGGGGGGCCCATCCCGCCATGAGCGGAGCCGGGGGACAGCGGGTCCTGCGTTGTGATGAGATCCCCAATGCCATCCCTGACACCCCACACCCAGGAGGACAGGGGCCCGGCGCCCCGAAAGCCGCCAGCACTCGGGGAGCAGGTCCCTGGACACAACTTCCAGCCACAGCTCCAGCTTCTCGCCTGGGGCTGGGGCCGCTCCGTGTCCATCCCCCCGGCCGCCGCCTCCCCGCCTGCCTTTCGGGGAGCCTGCGTGCCCACGGGGTGGCCGTGACCCCCGGGCCTGGGGCAGGAGGCAGGGGGGCGGCGGCCGCGGTGGCTACAAGGTTGCAACTTTCGGCCCAGAACCGGGAGGTGAACTCGCCGTGACTTTTCTCCGTGACCCCTGCGCCCCCGCCGCCGCCGCGCTCCTAACGGGCCCGTTCCCCAGGCCGCCCCCCGCGCCCCCCGGGGACCCCGTGCCCGCCCTCCACGCCGCGCCCCCGCCCGGCAGGGGCTCCGGGGCCGCCTCCCCGGGCCGGGGCCGGGGCCGGGCGCCGGGGCAGCGCGGGCCGAGCAGCAGGCGCGCAGGGCGCCCCTCCCCGCGGCCCCGGCCCGGGCCCGGCGGGGGGCGCGGGGGGCGGGGGGCCCGGGGACAAAGCCCGGAGCCGCCCCTCCGCCGGCAGCCCCCCCCGCCGCGCTGGGTCCGGGCGCGGGGTCCGGGGGGCGCGGAGGGCGGCGGGCGCGGCGGGCGCGGGGGCGGGCGCGGGCGCGGGGCCGGCCGTACCTGGTCCAGCGGCAGCCGCACGGCGTCGCTGAGGGGCCGCAGCAGGGCGGAGCCCGTGGCGCTGCTGGAGGCCATGCCGGGAGGCCCGATCGGCCGCTGCCGGCGCCGCGCGAGGATGGGGATGCGCGGAGCCGCGGGCCCGGAGGGAGGCGGGGCGGCGGGACCGGCCGGGCCTCCCGGGCTCCGCGCTCCCGAGCGGCTCCCGCCCCGCCCCGCCGCCCGCCCCGCCCCCGCCCGCCGCCCAATGGGGGCGCGGCGCCCCGGCAGCGGCGGCCAATCAGAGGCGCCGCCCGCCGCTCGCTCCCGCGGACCGGCCGGGGCGGGGGGCGCACAGCGGGCGGGGGCTCCGGGGCCGCGGGGCGGGGAGGGGCGGGTGCCCGCTGCTACCTCCCTCCCCGCCCCGGATCCCCCTGGTCCCCCCGTGTCTCCCCCGGTCTCCCCCCAGGTACCCCCCGTGTCTCCCCGCGGGTCCGCGCCGCCTGGGGGGGGGGGGGGGAGCCAAAGGAGCGGGGCCGCCACACAAAGGCCGGCGTGCGGGTCGGGGCGCGGGGCCGTAGGGCCCTTTGTCGGGGAGCAGCCGGCTGCGGTCCTCCCTCCCCGCCCCGCGCCCAGGCCTCCGGGGACCGGCCGCCCCTCCCGCGGGGGGACCCGCGTGCCGCCCTGAGGATCGCTGTCCGCGCCCCCGTCCGCCCCACGCGCCACCCAGGTCCTGCGGGCGGTGCGCACCCTGTCTGTCCGCGGGGCGCCCTGTCTGCCTGCGCCGGGCACCCTGTCTGCGTGGGGCAGGGTGTCCCTGGTCCAATCCACCTGCCCAGACCCAAACCCTGAGCTCCTGGCAGAGGCCGTGTCCTGTCCCCCAGGAGGGGGCAGCTAGGGGGCTGGGGGTTTGGGGGGCTGGGGTTTGGGAGGCTGAGGGTTTGGGGGGCTGGTGGTTTGGGGGGCTGGGGTTTGGGGGGCTGGAAACTCCAGGCCAGCGGCCTGAGCTTTGGGAAGGAGCAGGGACAGCGGATGGGGCTGAACTAAGCTTCAGGCTCGGACTGTGTCCAAGGTGCCAACAGGTCACTCCCCACCACCACCACCGCCCGGGAGACAGGCCGCACCGCCCTGACCCCACAAAGCCATGGAGGCTAGGCCCGTGGTCGGCAAACCGGGCTTCTGAGCCACAGACGGCTCTTTGGCCCCTGAGTGTGGCTCTTCCACAAAACACCACGGCCTGGGTGCGTCTATGTTGAAGAAGCGGCGTTAGAAGAAGTTTTAAGATTTAAAAATGTGGCTCTCCGAAGACATGTCAATCATTGTCCTGTTGATGTTTGGCTCTGTGGACTAAGGAGTTTGCCTACCATGGGGCTAGGAACTCGCCCAGAACAGCCCAGCTGAGGAACAGGAGAGAGGATGACAGCCGAGGAACCTACCTCCCGTTCCCCTCTTCTCCCTCCAACCAAAACCCGGGCCAGAAACCCTCATGGGGACCAGGAGCCCAGCCTGGCCCGGGAGTCCCCCCAGGCCTGGGGGGGCCAGCACAGGGGAGCATACGGGAGCCCCAGCCCCGCACCTCTGGGCCCGGTCATCCCTCTGCAGAGGAGGCCGTGAATGGATCGGCTCAGCCTCCCCCTGCCTCTCCGTCTCTGATCTGTTGCTTAACTTAACGCCTCGGATGGGCCCTCGCTGGGTGAAGGGCAGAAGGCAAATCCGCAAACCAGAGCCTCGTGCTCCGGCGGTCGGAGTTGTGGTTGGCGTTACCATTGGAGCATAATCAAGGCATAAATTATGTTTCATAAACCATAACTCAAAAGAGAGCTCAGAACCGAGCGTGGTGAGACTTAAAACTCTCTCAATCACCACCCAAGAAATACCATGTGATTCTGAAATCGGAAATGCTTTTCTCACATTAAAAACACGTGTCGCGTTTTCGGTGAGGAAATGGAGGCCCATATTTTAGGGTAATCGCTCAGGGGCGATGGCGTAATCGCGAGGCAGGCCGTCAGTCTAGTATCTGCTGACTAGATCAGACGCCTTACACTGTGACGGAGCGAGAAAGAATGGAGCTAATTACACAGACTGCCTCCTGTGCCACTTCAGAGGCATCCGCCCCGCAAAAGTGACTCTCACAGGCCGAGTTCTTTAAAAGCAAACGTAAGCACTTGGTACATTCAAGGAACTGGATGGGGTTCTATAAAGACCGAAGGATGTTTTTCATCCAAAGAAGAAACACAGACAAGACAGAGAAAGGAAAGGGTGACAGACTAGCACTAGCGGGCCTGTCCAGCGTGGCTCGGTGGCTGAGCGTCGACCTATGAACCAGGAGGTCACGGTTCTGCTCCTGGTCCGGTCAGGTCCCCGGGTGGTGGGCTCGATTCCCAGTGTGGGGCGTGCAGGAGCCAGCCAATCCATGATTCTCTCTCCTTGTGGATATTTCTCTCTCTCTAAAGTCAATGAAAATGTTTTTTAAAGAAATATACCTACCGGGGTGATCACTTCAGAAGGTATATAAATGTTTAATCAGTGTGTTGTACACCCGGAACTAACAGGACATCGTATGTCCCCTGTAATTGGAAAATGAATGTTTGAACAAAGGAAAGCACGGAATGAGGTCTTTTGTTAAATGTTAAAGTCGAAAGGACAATCCAGGAGAAAGTCAAAAGGCCTGCATTTAAGCCCTGACTTTTCCACTGGATAGCTGTGAGCTTGAGAAATCTGCTTAACTTGAAGGATTACACACACACACACACACACACACGAATCTGAGCACCGGGTCTCTATTGTAATAACCAGTAAACTAACTCCCCAAGGTCACTGCCCAGCCTCACAGGAGAACTGATTACAAGCATGACATTAATAATATCTAAGATGCTTTAAAGCATGTTAGTAATATTAGTGTTAGAAATAGCCAGTAGAAGAGGGATTCTGACATACAACCACGTTCTAATGAGTTACTCACGTGGGCCAAATCCCACGAGCACTGAGCCGCGCTCGCGAGTATAAAATGTCTGCCCGCGTTCTCGTCCCCTCGGCTCTCCCCTCCTAGCGGGTCTGTGGTCACTGAAGCCGCCGCCGTCAAAATGTCCCTCTGAAGGATGACGGCCCTCATCTCACAGAAACGGCAGTTTTAGCTTTCACAGTGACCCTGCTGTTTGGGGTTCTGTACTCATGTGCTTGCTAAAACAATAGAAATGTTACTTTGATTTTCTGAACTTACATATGCTGCCCCATCGACGGAATACTCCATGGGTGGTGGTTTGAATATCCCATTGACGGTGATCTCACTGGTTATCAGGGCACATTCTTCTGCACCTGGGGACCAGGACAGCGCAATTACCCTAAATTGCCTCAATGACTGCAGGTAACGCACCCTGGGTGACTCAGTGGTCCTGGAATCTGGACACCACACTTTTTCTAGATTGCCCCATGGCTCCAGGTAATGTGTTTTCGTTGACTCAGTGGTCCCAAGACCCAACACTACACTTAATCTTTGTAGATAACTAACTTGCTCAGTTTCGCTCCTGTCACTGCTCTGTGCAAACCAGCTTCCTCGTTCCAAACCCCGAGATGGAATCGATCCCTTTGAGGTATGCTGCACATAAGCCAGGTGTGGTGAGCCTCGGAGCTGCGAGATCTGAGCGCTGTTCCCCGCGTAGCCGCCGGCCTTTGAGTAAATGACTCCATACTTGGACTTTTTGAGGTGTCCTCTGTGAGATTCAGGCACACTACAACACCTTCCCAACTTATTTTTAACTTCGAGTCAACCGCTCAGAAGGAATGGATACTCTGCCATGTTGCTTTTGTCTCACAAAGTGGAGTGTGTCATGAAATCAGTGTTCTCCAGCAATGATTTTGCCTACTGTATGCGCTTGTGTTCTGAAATGACTTTGGCGACGAAGGGCATTGAACCATCCTGTGTAATAAAACCCTAATATGCACATAGACTCAACGGTGGAACCATCAGCCGAATCACCTGTCGCTATGACGCACACTGGCCTCCAGGGGGCAGACACTTATCGCAGGAGCTGCCCCCAACCATTGAGCGTCTGCCCCCCAAGAGGGGGGCGATGGGCAGCAGCGATTTGGTCTTCCGAAAATTTCGATTCCCCAAAATGTCTAGACCTTTCCTCTCTTCCCGAACCCACCTTCGGTCTAGGTTCATTTGTCAGAGAGATGCAAACAGAAGGGATGCGGACTCATCGATTGGAGAACTGCCTGGTCTTCCGATTGCTCCGCCAGCTTCGGGCCCCTAACATGATGCCTCCTGAGAAGGCCTGTCATGGCAGAGGCCGGGCTTCTGGCTCTGGGGCTCCCTGAGCTTTTTCCCCCTTTATAGGGCCAGGGCCAGTCTCAGGGAGAAGGACACCCGTCCCCTTAGTGCTTACGGAGTCTAAGGGAGCCAGGCGAACCCCTCTGGCCTCTAGGTTTAGGAAAACAAAGTGCAGCCTGGCTGGGGTGGCTCAGTGGGTGAGCGCTGACCTATGAACCAGGAGGTCACAGTTCGAGTCCCAGGTCAGAGCACTTGCCTGGATTGCAGGCTCGATCATCCGCAGGATGGGGCGTGCAGGAGGCAGCCCACCCAGGATTCTCTCTCACCATGGATGTCTCTCTCTCTCTGCCTCTCCCTTCCTCTCTGACACCAATAAAAAAAGAAAAAGAAATAAAAGGAAAGCACACGTTCGCATGAAGGCATTTCTGTTCTAGTTATGAAGCATCTAGAAGGTAAGCCGCCACCCGCACCCGGGGCGCTGGGTCCGCCTGCCTCGGCCGCCCGCGGCCCCGGCTCCCCCCGGCCTCGACTCCCGGTCCTGCCTCCACGCTCCGCCCGTCCCTTCCCTGTGATTGCAGAGCAGCCCCCTCCCATCCACCGGCCGCCTGCCACACGCTGCTGACCGTCCGGTCTGGCGAGTTGGGAGTCACCCCCTCCCGGAGCCGGCTCTGCCACAGGGAGGACTGGGGGTTCCGGCCCCCGGAGTCCCGGGGGGTCCCCGGGGCCGGTCGCCGTCGGCGGATCTCCCATCTGTGGGTAAACGTGTCAGAAAGCACGCGTGGGGCAGGTGTCTGCAGCCCAGCCCGCCCTCCCAGCCGCCTGCTCCCGGCTCCGGGCTCCGAGGCGGGGCCTTTGCCTGAGCCGGAGGCGGCCGGACTGGGAGGGGGGCCCTCCTCCCTCACGTGGCAGGCCCCGGGGGTGGCCACATCTCACCCAGGTCCCCGCCAAGACCCGCCGTCCCGGACAGGTGACTTCTGGCTGCACCTGAGCAGCCTGCCAAGCAGTGTCCTCATCAGATAATGGCTGGGTTTCGATTTCATCAAATTACCTCTTAATTCCATTCCATTGGGAGCAGATAGCTGCTCTCCCGGATGTGGGTTTCTGCGTGTCAGTCCTGACCGGGGCTTATGCGCTGCCTCGCCCAGCCCGGCGTGGATGGAACCACAGCACAGGGACCGCTGTGGTGGGACAGCCACGGCCCCCAGTGTGTGTGTGTGTGTGTGTGTGTGTGTGTGTGTGTGTGTCCGCGTCATTGGATTCGTAAACAATGGCTGCTGCTTCCAGAAAGAGGTGGAAATACCCAGAGGAGCCCTTTCTCAGATTCTTCATGTGAACTATGACCCTGACTTTGCTGAGGCTTTGGGGTTGGGGTTGGGGTAGGGGGAAAGGGGTGGTCATCAAATGAACCAGGTAACACCAAGTGGCTGAGCATCAGCCTAGGAGCCAGGAGGTCACGGGCTGATGGTCAGTCAGGGCACGGGCCCAGGAGCGGGCTGCACCCCCAGTGTGGGGCCTGCAGGAGGCAATTCTCGCTCATCACTGATTTTTTTCTTTTATTTCTTTCCCCCCTGCTCCCTTCCTCTCTGAAATCAATAAAAACATATTTTTTTAAAGTACCATGTAAAGAGCTGGGCCCTGGGACCAGATTACCTGAGCCTGAAGCCAGCTGTTATTGATTGGCGTTTGGACACGGTACTTAACTCTTTGGGCCTCAGTCTTCTCACCTGTAAAATGGGGATGATAAAGGGGATAATGATGGCCTGTGCCACTCCTACGACGTCACGTCCACGGCGAATGGTGAGCTCCTGGTGAATGTCAGCCGCCCTCGCCCCTCCTGCTCACCGTTATTTCTGGAGAAATGGCGGGCCTCGGAGTCCGCGGGCACACTTCCCACTGCACCGCCCACCGGGCAGCCGTGCCGGGGCGGGCAGGAGGAGGGGCCCCCATGGAGGGGGGAGAGGCAGCGGAGGCGGCCCTGGTGGAGGCAGACGCGGGGGGACGCAGTCCGCCTGGCCCAGCGCACCGGAGGCATTGACCGGCATCTGGCCACGGGGCGGACGGCAGCTGCCTCACACTCCTCCTGGCCGGGCACGTCCTGTGTGTTTGTAACTGTCGGCTTCCGTTGTGAGCCCTCACCGCCTGCTCAGAGGACAGACACAGGAGGACGGAAAGACAGACGGTCGTTTATACAAGGCTGCGATGGGGAAGCACCCAGCGGAGGGATGCCTAATTCATCGTCTGGAGCGTGACTTTGTGACACATTAAAGAATTATCGCCGAAACCGGTGTGGCTCAGTGGATAGAGCGTCGGCCTGCGGACTGAAAGGTCCCAGGTTCGATTCCAGTCAAGGGCATGGACCTTGGTTGTGGGCATATCCCCAGTAGGGGGCGTGCAGGAGGCGGCTGATGGATGTTTCTCTCTCATTGATGTTTCTAACTCTCTGTCCCTTTCACTCTCCCTTTCTCTCTGTAAAAAAATCAATAACATATATATATATATATATATATATATATATATATATATATATATATATATATTTATTTATTTATTATTTATTTTTTTAAGAATTATCCTTCTGATGGGTGATTTTGGAAATTCCTCCTTCGGTGTGGTATTTCTTTAAATGCCATCTCCTAATCCACATGTATTTGTCTTTCTCTCTCTCTCTCTCTCTCTCTTAATTTCTGGCCCGTGTCCAGCTGGTGGACAGTGAATCGAGTTCATGTTACTCCAGGCTCGGAGCCAGGATCGGGATCTCATTGCACTAAGCACCGCCGCCCGCCTCCGGGTCAGACCCATCAGCCGCTGACCCCGCTGCTCCTCGGGGCTGCCGCGAGCCGCTGAGAAATAAGCCGAAGGGAGAGGAAACCGAGCTCAGGTGTGTCTGACACGGCCAGCCAGTCCCTGCCTCCGTGGCCACCCCCGGAGTCCCTGGCTGGCACGTCTCGCCCAGCACGCCTGCTTAAAACCCCGATTCCAGCAACACCAAACACACAGAGAAGTTAGCCCGGCCGGTGAGGCCCAGTGGTGAGCGTCAACCTGTGAACCCAGAGGTCATGGGTCAATTCCCGGTCAGAGCACAGGCCTGGGTTGCAGGCTTGATCTCCAGGATGGCGGTGCAGGAGGCAGCTGACCCATGATTCTCATCACTGATGTTTCTCTCTCTCTCTCTCTCTCCCTCTCTCTCTCTCTCTCTCTCCCCCTTCCTCTCTGAAATCAATAAAAATATATTTTTAAAAAATAATAATCAGAATTTGAATAAGAAGAAGGAACTTGGGCATTGTCTGCGGTTATTTTTCTCATCCCTGCTCAAACGCCTCAAACTGCTAAAAAATAAAGACATAAACAAACAGAGAAAGAGGAAGAAGGAAGAGGAGGAGAAGGGTTATTTCTAGGCTGGCCCGGGAATCTGCATTTTGCCCACGTCCCTGGGGACCCACGGAAGCTCGGGAACAGATTCTCCAGGCTCTCGCTTTGTTAAGAACATTGTTTTAAAGAACATTACAGCCCGATGAATAAAAAGATAGAGAGGCAGTGACGCCTCGAACAGACTGTCCGATGAGCGCTAAGCACCCCGCTGGGGATGTCCGCCTGCCGGCAGGGAACAGGCCTCAGCCGGCAGGCGGACATCCGGAGGGTCCCGGGCTGAGAGGGCACAGGCTGGGCTGAGAGACACGCCCCACACAGGGCTCCATTGTCCTGCACCGGGCCTCTGGTTTTACTTAAGTTCCCAGGATGCTGTTCGAAAGGCCACTCTCATTCCTGATTCTTTGTGTGGATCCGTTGGGGTTTTCCTTCCTTCTCTGAAAGTGGCTGGGGCGTCCTTTTCATCGCTGATGCTCTGAAATGCTAACGGCGAGTCTCCTCTCTCACATCGCCGCCATCCTGTGGCCCCTTCGCTCTGAAGCACAGGCCTCCCAACCAGGGAAAAGGTCTCGTGTCCTCGATAATGTTCCCGCCTTCGCGCCCTCTGTTCTCTCTTTACGGAATTCTCATTTGCGAGGTGCCGGCTTCCTGGATGGAGCCTCTAATTTAATTTTTTTCTCTATGTTCCAGCTGTCTTTTCTCACGTGAGACTTTCTCAACTTCATCTTCCAACCTCCTCCGGATTTACTGATTTTTTCCCTTCAGTTATTTTGCACCCAATCATTCACACACAATGATTTATATCCATTTCCTCGTTGAAAGCGATGAGAAGGAACAGAATAAAAGACGAGTGTCTCGCCCGAGTCACCGCGCCCGTGCTGTGAGCCAGGGCGTGTGCAGCTCAGAGGCGGGGCCCGCCCAGGCACCGCGCCCACCGCGGCTCCGGCGGCACCGGCTCCATCGCCCCCACGCGCCCTGGTGAAATGTTGGCGAGCGCGGAGCAACGCGAGGCCACCTCCGCTCCTGCTTTTCACAATCCCCGCGCCCGCCGCCTCACAGCCGCCCACCACCCTGATCGCCCGGTGATTCCGGAGTAAAAAGGCAAACCACCCCGAGCCGGCCCGGCAGGTTCGTGCCTGTTCTCACCGGGGAGTCGGCTCCCGGCCTGAGTCACAGCGACGGGAAAGCAGCGCGGTCCCAGGGAGCACGGAGCACACAGCGCTCCGAGGGGCCCGCGCACAGGAGAGCAGGGCGGGGCCGTGTTCCAATGGAGTGAAATGCCCACGAGACCACCCGACGCTCAGACCTCAAGAAATGACACTGTAGCCGAACCCGTGTGGCTCAGCGGATAGAGCGTCGGCCTGGACGGAGAGGTCCCGGGTTCGATTCCGGTCAAGGGCATGTTCCTGGGTTGAATGCACATCCCAGGGGGGGTGTGCAGGAGGCAGCTGGTCGATGGTTCTCTCTCATCATTGATGTTTCTTTCTCTCTCTCCCTTCCCCTCTGAAATCAATAATATATATATATATATATATGTGTGTGTGTGTGTGTATATATATATGTGTGTGTGTGTGTGTGTGTATATATATATGTGTGTGTGTGTGTGTATATATGTGTGTGTGTGTGTGTGTGTATATATATATGTGTGTGTGTGTGTGTGTGTGTGTGTGTGTGTGTGTGTATATATATATATATTTTTTTTTTTTTTTAAATAAAGAACGAAATGAAGACGACTGAGTGGACATCAAACGGCTGAGGCCCCAGCAAGCTTATCGCCTCCCCCACGTCTCCTGGGAGCGAGTTTCCTCAGCCACAGGCGGCCGGGGTGTGGCGGGGAGATTGGCATAAAACCACCGCAACTGCCGAAAAGCGCCCTCCGTGCGGGCAGGGCCGCTCCCTCGGCCACAGCCCTGCGGGGGTGGGGGGAGAGAGAAAGAGGAGGAGGGGTGGGGAGAAGGAGAGAGGAGAGGGAGGAGGAGGGGGAGGGGAGGGGGAGGGGGAGGGGGGAGGAGGGGGGGGGGGAGGGGGATGGAGAGGGATGGGGAGGGCAGGGAGGGGAGGAGGGGAGGGAAGGAGGGGAGGGAGGAGGGGAGGGGCAGGGGAGGAGGAGGAGGGGGAGGGGAGGAGGGGAGGGGGAGGGAGGGAGGGGGAGGAGGGGAGGGGGAGGAGGAGGAGAGAGAAGAGGAGGAGGGGGGGAGAAGGAGGAGGAGGAAGAGGAGGAGGAAGGAGAGAGGAGAGGGAGGGGGAGGGGAGGGGGGAGGGGAGGGGGGGGAGGAGGAGGAAGGAGAGAGGAGAGGGAGGAGGAGGGAGGGGAGGGGCAGGGGAGGGGGAGGAGGGGGATGGGAAGGAGGGGAGGAGGAGGGGGAGGGGGAGGAGGGGGAGGGGGAGGGGGGAGGGGGAGGAGGAAGAGGAGCCCCGGGGAAGAGCCACGCCATCCTGTGGCACATAAACGGACTCCGAAAAGGCTGTGGCACATGAAAATATGTGTCTGTGTGTCAATCTGGCCAAAAAAAATTGGTCTGATTTTTTTTTATTATTAATTGGCACCGAATGGCTATCGCTGTGCTGGCTGCTGGCACGTTTTCCCAGGACCGTCTCAGGGACAGAGGTCAGCGCCCTCACTAGACGTCAGGGGTCGCCTGTTCTAGCCCCGCAGTCAGCCAACTCCTCCGTCCACGGAGCCCAATTCCACAGCACACGGCGGACATGTCTCTGGAGAGCCACAGTGTTTACACGTGAACTTCTGACGCCACGTCTTCCACACAGACCCGCCCGGCCGTGGATTTTGTGGAGGAGCCACACTCAGGGGCCAGAGGGCCGCCTGTGGCTCCCGAGCCGTGCTTTGCCGACCGCGGGTCTAAGCTTTCCGGCGGGCACGCCCTGGGCCGGGAATGGACCGGAGCCTCAGTGGCCGGCCGGCGGGCGCTGGCCGCGGTCACACCGGAGGGAGCAGCTCCCCTCCGGGCAGGGCGGTGGGAGAGCCGTGACGGGGCGCTGAGCCGGGCGGCGGGAGTGTGGGCTCGGAACAGCGCGATCGGGCAGGGAGAGCACCCGGGGGAGCACGGCCAGGACACCCAAGGGCGGTGGGCGCCAAGTGCGCTGTCCTGCGCCGGGGCCGCCCCTGGACGCCGCTGTGCCCGCGCTCCTCCGGCCCCGGGAGGAGGGAGACTCGGAGGCCTTTGGACCCCGCGACCTCAGACACGTGTGCTGTCCGGTCCCCACCTCGCGGCTCCTCCCGGCTCCTCCCGGCTCCCCAGGGTCCCCGGGGCCGCGGCCCTGGCCTCGCCGGCTGCCGAGGGCCGCGTCCCTCCCCCCGCGGAGCCGGAGCCAGCACCGGCGCCGTCCTCTCTGCCATAGTCAGGGCTTCCCTACCTTCACGGCCAGGGGGGAGCCGTTCGCTCAGTCAGGGCGTGGGAACCGGCAGACTCAGCAGGCAGAGCCCGGCCTCGGACTGAAGTCCGGGTTCAAGGCCGGGCAAGGGCACGTGCCCATGGCCGCTCGATCCCCAGTGTGTGCAAGCGTGTGTGTGTGTGTGTGTGTGTGTGTGTGTGTGTGAGTGTGTGTGTGTGTCTGTGTGTGTATGTGTGTGTGTCTGTGTGAGTGTCTGTGTGTGTGTCTGTGTGTGTGTGTCTGTGTGTGTGAGTGTGTGTCTGTGTGTGTGTGAGTGTCTGTGTGTCTGTGTGTCTGTGTGTGTCTGTGTGTGAGTGTCTGTGTGTGTGTGAGTGTCTGTGTGTGTGTCTCTGTGTCTGTGTGTGTCTGTGTGTGTGTGTCTGTGTGCGTGTCTGTGTGCGTCTGTCTGTGTGTGTCTGTGTACGTGTGTGTGTGTCTGTGTGTGTGTCTGTCTGTGTGTATCTGTGTGTGCGTGTCTGTGTGCGTCTGTCTGTGTGTGTCTCTGTGTGTGTGTGTGTGTGTGTCTGTGTGCGTGTCTGTGTGCGTCTGTGTGTGTGTGTCTGTGTATGTGTGTGTGCAGGAGGCAGCCGATCCACGATCCTCTCTCATCATGGATGTTTCTCTCTCTCCCTCTCCCTTCCTCTCTGACATCCATTTAGAAAAACAACAGCGTTTAAAGAATGCATCCGCCGGTGCACAGGGCCCCGGGGTTTGGTGGAGAAGGTGGCTCTGCCTCGTCCGCCGTGGCAGTGAGCAGGCCTCTCAGAACAGCGGCCCCGAAGAAGGAGGGGACAGAGAAGGGCGCGAGGAGGAGGAAAAGGGGCGCTGTCAGGACCCCCCAGGGACGCCCGGGGCTCAGACGCTGAGTCACTCAGGCTGTACCCGCCGGTTCCTCATTCAGCGCGAGGGGCAAAGGTGAGGCAGAGAGGCCGGGCGCCGGGAGCGGGTCCGCCTCCTCCAGCTGCCGGCCGGTGGACGGGAAGGGACGGAGCCGGGGCCGCGCCCCAGAGGCCGGGGAGGCGGGCACCGCGAGGGCGTCGTCTTCACGGCTCACTCCCGAGAGAAGGCCGCGTCCTCCGCGTCCTCCGCGCCCCCCGGAGCGCGCGCCCGGCTCTCCCGCGGGGCCGCTGCCCGCATCCGCCCGGGGGCTCCCGGCCGTGCACCCCACACCACGAGCTCATGGCCCAGACCGACCGGCGGCCTGCCGGCTCCGCTCCGCAGACTCGGACCCCGGCCGCACCCTCACTCTTGGGCCACGGCCGCCCTCCTCCCGGCCGGTTAGGGGAAGGGGACTGGGGAACGGGGGATCTGCACACCCACAGCCATCCCCCCGCCTCCCGGGGGTCTGAGAGCAGCTGCTTCCCACGGTCTCCTGAGAACCCCCCCAGCCACCCCCGTGCAATCCTCTGATCATTCTAATCCGCCGGCGGCGGGCTCAGGAGGTCAGGGTTCGATTCCCGGTCGGGGCACAGGCCTGGGGCGCAGGCTCGATCCCCAGGGAGGGGCGTGCAGGAGGCAGCCGGTCCGTGATTCCCTCTCATCACGGATGTTCCTGTCTCTCTCCGCTTCTCCCTTCCTCTCTGAAAGCGACGAAAACGCTTTGCAAATAAATAAGTACCCATGGAACACATATGCTCATGGGAGGAGGAGAAAAACCCGGAGAGAGCAGCGGTGCACAGGCCAGGCCACCCTGAGGCCCTCCGCGCTCCGCCTCCAGGTTTGTCGGGGGACGGAGAGGAGGAGAGGGCGCCCACGTGAGAGAGCGGCTCCCCCGCGGCCGACCCCGCCGGCTCAGCTCCCGGCCCGGCTCCGGCCGCAGGGCTGCGGGGCCGCCGGGCGGTGGGGACACAGCGGGAGCCAGGCTGGCGGCCGGCATGCCCCGCGTCCCAGGCCGTGCTTCCCCGTCCTCCCCCCGGGCCTGTGTCCTGTGCGTGACGGTCAGGTCAGAGGCTCCTGCCAGCCCCGCGCAGAGCAGGAAGCACTGGGCAGGCCGCGCCCGCTCGGAGCGTGTTGTCCGCGCGGCCGCAATGTTTACGGCTCCTCGGAGACCGGACAGCTAGCCCCACGCGTGGCTGCTCCCGGCGATGGCCGGGCCTGGGCGAGCCCGCAGCCTCCTCCTCCGGCAGCGCTGTTCTCGGACCCCGGACCGGGACACAGGGAGACCAGCTGGGGACCTGCCTTTCTCCGGAGCCTCCTGCTGCACCCCAACTGCCCTGGGGGGAAGGGTTTGAGGGGACCTGGCAGGGCCTTGCCTTCAGCTCAGAGCATCTGCAGACACCGCGCTGGAACGTATAGAAGTATCATCTCGACCCGGCCCTCCGCCCTCAGAGCCACGGCCCTGCTCCCTCCGTCCCTTTTAATTAAAAATAATTAATTAATTAATTAATTAATTAATTAAAGTTTTGCCGAAACCGGTTTGGCTCAATGGATAGAGCGTCGGCTTGGGGACTGAAAGGTCCCGGGTTCGATTCCGGTCAAGGGCATGTACCTTGGTTGCGGGCACATCCCCAGTAGGGGGTGTGCAAGAGGCAGCTGATCGATGACTCTCTCTCATCGGTGTTTCTAACTCTCTATCCCTCTCCCTTCCTCTCTGTACAAAATCAATAAAATATATTTTAAAATAAATAAATAAATAAATAATGTTTTAATTGATTTCAGAGAGGAAGGGAGAGGGGGCGTGATGACAGAGAACCATGGACCGGCTGCCTCCTGCACGTCCCCCCGCTGGGAATGGAGCCCACACCCAGGGCCTGTGCCCTGACCGGGGACTCGAACCCTGACCTCCTGGTTCCTGGGCCGATGCTCAGCCCCTGGGCCCCCGGCCCGGCTGGCTGTCCCCGTCAGAAAGACACCCTCCGGTCCACAAACAGCCCGTCTCTCATCCCCGGAAAGCCTCCCTAATCATTGTCTAACTGCAGCACCGTGTTTCTCTATGGAACGACATTGTCAGTATGTGCCGCTGGCTCCGGCTCAGCGCCGGCCGGCCCCCGCAGCCTCTGGTCTGCCGGTGGAATGTGGCTCTAACTGGGCCTTTCTCGGCCGGACCGTCAGCCCCACGGCGGCGGCCAGGTCTCTCCCGGCTCCCTGTGAGCGCGCTTCCCGAGGACGCGGGGCGCCCGGTTAGCGGGCTCCCGTCCCCGGTTCGCCTCCGCTCCACGGCGGGGCCTGGGGCCGGAGCTGTGCGTCCGGCGCATGTGCCCACCGGGGCGAGCGCCCAGTCTGGTGAGGAGCCCGGACCTGGGCCTTCCAGGATCCAAAGCACACCCTGGCCCGTGTGGCTCAGTGGATAGAGCGCCGGCCTGTGAACTGAAAGGTCCCGGGTTCGATTCCGGTCAAGGGCATGTGCCTGCACACACCTGTGTCCGAGGGCAGTGGAAACTGACAGACAGAGAACCCCCACCTGGCCAGGGCCACGGTGAGGTAAGATACACCGAGATTTACAGGCCACAGTGACTCCCTCCTCCTCCCCTCTCCCTGCTCCTCTCCCTCCCCCCCCTCCCCTTCCTCTCCTCCCTCCTCCCCCTCCTCCCCTTCCTCTTCTCCCTCCTCCCCCTCCCTCTTACCCTCCCTCTCCTCCCCCTCCCCCTCCGATGTGAGAGCCAACAGCTCCATCTCATTGGAGAGAGAAGAAAGCAGAGCGGGAGGAAGGACAGAGAATTCACCGGAAGCGGCTCCCGTGTCCGCCCCGAGCGCCTGGAGGGGGTGTAACGTCTGCCCTTCTTTTGTTTTCTGAGCCACGGGGCTGTCTGGCCCGGGAATCGAATGTTCGCCCTATTTTTAGCCGCTCACAGACATCCATGCTGCGGGCTTCGGGCTAAAAATAGCGGCCAAGGTCAAATGGAGCCGGGGTCCCGGCAGGAGGCGTCCGAGAGGGGCGGGCCCTGGCGGTGAGCACCGAGAGCCGTCACCCGAGCAGGGATTCCACGGCCGGCGCACCCCGACCGGTGAGGGCTGCCTCTCCGCTCGCCAGCCCGGCGCTGGCACAGTCCTGGAAAGGAGCCTTTGGAGGGAGCGGCCATGGCCTCCACATCGTCACCGCAGCCTCTCTTCCTGCCGGCGTGTCTCCCCGCCTGGCCACGTGGGAACACGCCACATCTCAGCACAAGGTCAGAGGCGGCGGCCGCCTGCTCTGTGCTGTTTGAGACACTTTGATGTTTCCCCAGACGCTTCAAGACCATCCTGTTTTAAAAGATGCGAGCGGAGCCCTGACCGTGTGGCCCAGTGGGCAGAGCGAGGGCCTGGGACCGAAGGCCTGGTTCTGTTCTGGTTGAGGGCACGGCCCGGGTGCCGGCTGGATCCCCAGCAGGGGGCGTGCAGGAGGCAGTGGGTCCATGATTCTCTCTCATCATTGATGTTTCTATCTCTCCCCACCTCTCCCTTCCTCTCTGAAATCAACAAAAATTATATATTATATATATGCACGCACGTGTGCGCGCACACACACGCACACACACTGAGTGGCCAGATTATTATGATCTCTGAACGTAGAATAATCTGGCCACTCAGTGTCTATCCTATAGAGCACATGTGTCAAACACAAGGCCCGCGGGCCAAATCCGTCCCGCCAGGCCTTGCAGTGTGGCCCGCACCGCGCTGTCATCACTGCACTCCGCTGCGTTTCCATCACAATGACAGTTTATGACTGTTCAGTAAACCATTCGGCCCGCGATTTAGGCTGGATTTTAGATTTTGGCCCCTTCTCTGATTGAGTTCGACACCCCTACTATAGAATAAAAGGCTAATATGCAAATTGTCCCCTTGAGCAGGAGTTCCACCAGCAGGCAGGCCGGCCCACCGCCCACGTCCCCTCCCCCTGGCCAGGCTGGCCGGACCCCCCGCCCCCGTGCAGGAATGCATGCACCGGGCTCCTATAGTCACTGGAGGCCCGGTGCTGGAATTCGTGCACTGGGGCTGTCCCTCAGCCCAGCCGGCACCCTCTCCAGCCGGGGAGATGTCTGGCCGCCGGCTCAGGCCCAGTCCTCCAGGGACAGGGGCACGAGGAGTGACCGCCCTTCCCACAGGGACGGCCTGTTTTGTGGTCCTCGCCCCTCGTGCCGCCTGAGCTCTGCGGCCAAACCGTGGGCGTGGCACCCCCCCAGGCGTGGGGCCCTGGGCCGCTGCAGCCCGAGAGGGGCAGAGGGCCCGGCAGGAAGCGCCCGGCCTGCTCGGCATTCTGGGGGCGGAGGCGGCGGCCGGGTCCTCGGCTGACCCGGGCGCTGGCAGGGGGCCAGGAAGGGGAACAACAGAGTCCGCACAGCACAGCGGCCTGAGGGAGCCGGGAGGCGGGGCCCAGGCCGCACTCCCGTAAGTAGGCCAGCGGGGGGCGCTGAGGGCGCAGCACCCACCTTCCCTCCGGCCCCAACACCCCCCTCGCCCTGAGCAGGAGCAGGTGCGGGAGCCGCAGGACGAGAGGAGGAGCCGGGGAGGGGAGGCGTGAAGAGGCCGTGGGTCTGAGTGGGGTGGGGGCAGGAGGGAGTGACAGCGAGTGCCCCCCCGCCCGGTCCCAAAGAGGGGGTCCCTGTGAGGCCCCTCTGGGCTGGGGGCGGCCGTGAGCAGGAGGAGGGCCTGGGCCCCGGAGCCCAGGACGCCCAGGGCAGCCCTGGGCGGCAGCCCCACCTCGGCGGGCGGCAGCCCCACCTCGGCCACCGGCCGCCGTCGCTGGTGTCGCCATGGCGGGAGGACGCTCAGCGCCAGGAATGCCAGGCGCTGCTGAGCCCCTCCTGTTCCTCCCGCCGCGGGACCGAGTGTGTGTGTGTGTGTGTGTGTGTTCGTGTGTGTGCGCATTGCACATTTGTGTGCTCACATGTATGTATCTGTATCTGTGTGTGCACGCACATGTGTGTATCTCTGTTAGTGTGCATACGTGTGCACAAGTGTGTGTGTGTGTGTGTGTGCGCGTGCCAAGCCTCAAAGACCGTGCCCTGAGCGGAGCAGGCCTGACAATGAGCTGTAGAATTTAAAAATATTTATATATATATTGTTGATCTCAGAGAGGAAGGGAGAGGAAGAGAGACAGAAACATCAGTTATGAGAGAGAATCGCTGATCGGCTGCCTCCTGCACGCCCCACACTGGGAATCAAGCCTGCAAACGGGCCTGTGCCCCGACTGGGAATCGAACCCTGAGCTCCTGGTTCACAGGTGGACACTCAGCCCTGAGCCCCCGGCCGGGCTGAGCCCTGGACTTGGTGTCCTCCAGACCGGCCACGTCGGCCTCCGGGCGCGACACCGGCTCCGGCCCAGGGACGTGGCTCAGCCCGGGGCCCGGGGCTCGAACCCGCAGCCGCCCGCCAGGGTCCCGCCGGCCCCGCGCCCCCGTCGGCCACTCCCAGCCGCTTCCTGCCTCCTGTCCCCGGGGCCTGCTCCTCCCCCAGAAATGACACTGACTTCCTGGACCCGCACAAACAGGCCGTTCTATTCACACGGCCGTGGGGAGCTGGACGCGGGCTCGGACAGTGCCCTGGGCCCGGACAGGCCGGGAGGGGCAGAGACACGTATGATCCTGGTGTGGAGGAGGCGGGAGCCTGGAGGGAGTGAGCAGAGACACGTATGATCCTGCTGTGGAGCAGGCGGGAGCCTGGAGGGAGTGAGCAGAGACATACATGTTCCTGGTGTGGAGGAGGTGGGAGCCTGGAGGGGGGGCAGAGACACGTATGATCCTGGTGTGGAGGAGGCAGGAGCCTGGAGAGGGGGGCAGAGACACACATGATCCTGGTGTGGAGGAGGTGGGAGCCTGGAGGTGGGGGCAGAGACACACATGTTCCTGGTGTGGAGGAGGTGGGAGCCTGGAGGGGGGGCAGAGACACGTATGATCCTGGTGTGGAGGAGGCAGGAGCCTGGAGAGGGGGGCAGAGGCACGTATGATCCTGTGTGGAGGAGGCGGGAGCCTGGAGGGAGTGAGCAGAGACACACATGATCCTGCTGTGGAGCAGGCGGGAGCCTGAAGGGAGTGAGCAGAGACACACATGATCCTGGTGTGGAGGAGGTAGAAGCCTGGAGGGAGGGGGCAGAGACACGTATGATCCTGTGTGGAGGAGGTGGAAGCCTGGAGGGAGGGGGCAGAGACACGTATGATCCTGTGTGGAGGAGGTGGAAGCCTGGAGGGAGGGGGCAGAAGCCTGGAGGGGGGCCAGAGACACGTATGATCCTGTGTGAAGGAGGCGGGAGCCTGGAGGGAGCAGAGACACGTATGATCCTGTGTGGAGCAGGCGGGAGCCTGGAGGGGGGGCAGAGACACGTATGATCCTGTGTGGAGGAGGCGGGAGCCTGGAGGGAGGGAGCAGAGACACGTATGATCCTGTGTGGAGGAGGCGGGAGCCTGGAGGGGGGGCAGCGGACAGGAGGGGCCGGGGCAGCCACACGCCAGCCACACGCGGCTGGTGAGGGCGGGCTGCCCGGAGGCGGCGTCAGAGCGGGGCTGGAAGGGAAGGCGCACAGAAAGGGGACAGGACACGGCTCCACGTCACCTGTCCGGGGTCAACTTCCTGTGTCACCCCCCGGGCGAAGGGGGGCTAGGGAGCCGGTGAAACATCGTTTCTGAGCGCCCGGGAGGGTCCGAGAGGAGAGGAGCACCTGAAGGGGAGACTCTGAAGGAGCTCCCCTCGCCCGCCGGCGTGGCTCCGTGGCAGAGCATCGGCCTGTGAACCGGGAGGTCACGGCCCATTCCCGGTCGGGGCACAGGCCCGGGGTGCGGGGTGTGCAGTGGGGGGCGGGCAGGAAAGAGGCAGCCGATCCATGGTTCTCTCTCACCATGGATCTCTCCCTCTCCCTCTCTCTCTCTCTCCCTCCCTCTCTCTCTCTCCTCTCTCTCTCTCTCCTCTCTCCCATTCTCTTGGAAATCAATAGAAGTGTGCACCTGAGCGAAGGGTTGTGATTTGTCCAGTTGTGTGCTGAGGCCCGTCCCCCGGGAGTTTGAGGGGTGGAGGGAGGGGGATCACAGGGGCGCGGGGCCGGGCCTGCTGGGTGCCGGGTTCGACAAAGGAGCCGACGTGCTGGGGCAGAGGGTGAGGGAGGACCGGGATGGGGGTCTCCCGCTCTCTCCAGCCCCGGGGCCCGCAGGGTGGTACCCGTGGGGACAGCTGGAGCCCCACCCAGAGCTCAGAGGGCTCCCCTCCTCTGTGAACAATCAGTAAAACATCTTTTTTAAAAAGATGGAACAAAGACAACGTGTGGAACAAGACAGGCGGCCGAAGGACTCGTGTGCATGCATGTGAGCCCAGCCAATGGCCGCAGACAAGAGGGGGTGAGGGCCTGGGGGGGAGGGGTTGGGGGGACAAGGACACAGGTAGCCGTAATCAGTAGAGGTTTTAAAAGGTGGGGAGGCTGTGGCCTGTGGCGGGTGGACGGCCGAGGTGACGAGGAGAAATGAGCGGAGTGTGAGGCCCTCCATCCTCCGCCGGCCCCTCCCTGCAGCCGGCCCGCCCTCCTGGCTCCACCGAGAGCCACCCGCCAGCATGAAACCGGGAGGCCAGCCCACGCGTGTCCCGGTTCCCAGCCGCCCCGCCCGGGAGGAACCAGGACGGCCGGTTCCCGCACGGGGAGGACACGGGGCCAGATCCTCACCAGCACAGGCCCGAGCGCGGGCGCCAGGGTCTGACCCCCAGCACCGCCCGCCCGGGGAGAGGAGCCCGGGCCAGGACGCCCCTCCAGGCACAGCCAGCCACGTCCGGGCCACACATCCCAGGCCACACGTGGTCCCGGGCGCCAGGGTCTGACACCCGCAGCCCCCAGCTCCGATGTCTGTGAAGCACGGCCGTCTCTGAGCCTGGAGCACACTCCCGCCTCCACCCCAGCCCGCCCCTGGTCGGTGAGGCGGGTCCGCTGAAACAGTGAACGCGGCCGGACGGCAGCCGAGCTCGCCACCGAGGGGAGCACAGCCCGGGAATGCGGGGGCTGGCGGGGCTGGCGGGAGCCGGAGGACGGCCGTCTGGCTCGCTGCCCCCTGGGGGGAGTCAGGCCAGGAGTCAGCCGCTAACGGGCAGTGCGTGTGTGCACACCAGGGTGTGCATATATGTGCATGCGAATCACACAGGCACACCCATGTATATTTATACACACAGTATATGCACATACATAGACATGCATGCGTGTGTGTTTGTATTGATATGTATGTGCATATATATCTTACATATGTTAGATTAACACACTGGTTTTTATCTGTATGTGTATCTATCAGTATATGTGTATGTGTGGGTATATACACATACTAGTGTAATGTGTTGCATTTATGTCTGCATGTGTGTCTATTGATATGTATGTGTGTCTATATGTTTGTTAGAATGTATGGTGTACATGTTTGTTGGTGTGGATTTGTGTGTGTGTTCACGGTACACACACATGCACACACGCAGAATGCCGTGAGGTGGACCACACCCACCAGGCCCAGGCCCGCCCCTCCCTTCCGCCCACGCTCAGTCCCTCTGAACTCCATGGGCAGCGGAGGGGGCAGAGCTGGCTCAGCAGCGCCACCTCCTGGTCACCTGGGCGTCCCTGGCCGCCCGGGGTTGGCCACCAGCAGCAGGGGACACAGGCCACCGGGGGGGACCAGGGAGAGGAGGCTCCGGCCCCAGCGCGGACGGAAAGAACCGGCCCCTGGGGGGTCAGGGAGCCGAGCAGCGGGAGGCCTGAGCCCAGAGGAACAGGAAAGCTAGGGCCTGGGCGGCCGGGGAGGCCAACAGGGACCACAGTGCCCGGCTCCGGCCTTGAGCGTCTGCGGCCTCTGGGAGGGGAGAGGGAGGTCGGGCGCTGGGGGCCAGTCTCCCTGAGCCCCGCATCGGACCCCCCGGCCAGGCCCTGGAGCTGGACGGCAGCCCGGGGGTTCCTGCCGGGTAAAGAGGGGCTGAGAGGTGACCAGTGGGGGTGCCAGGGACTGCCAGGAACGGGGGCTCAGGGCGCAGGGCGGGAGCTGGCCCCGAGGACCGGAGTGGGGGGGCATCTCACAGGAACCAGGCCCGGAGCCAGACCTGGGGTGTGGGGCGGCCTCCGGGGGGCTGAGGGGAGAGGGTGCGGCGACCACAAGACCAGAGCCCGGCTCTACCAGCGCCACCGCAGGAGCCTCTGGTCGCCCACGGGCTCAGCCTGGAGCTCCACCCGCCAGCCCGGCTGCCGCCCAGAGAGGGGCCTGCGGCTGGGGAGGAGGCTGGAGGCCGGGCCTGGGGAGGAGGCTGGAGGCTGGAGGCCGGGCCTGGGGAGGAGGCTGGAGGCCGGGCTTGGGGAGGAGGCTGGAGGCTGGAGGCTGGAGGCCGGGCCTGGGGAGGAGGCTGGAGGCCGGGCTTGGGGAGGAGGCTGGAGGCTGGAGGCTGGAGGCTGGAGGCCGGGCCTGGGGAGGAGGCTGGAGGCCGGGGGGGGGGGGGAGGCTGGAGGCTGGAGGCTGGAGGCTGGGCCTGGGGAGGAGGCTGGAGGAGACAGTGTGTTGCTCAGGAAGGCCTGGGTGCAGTGCTCATTCTCGCCAGCAGATGGTGCTGCTGCGCCATTAGGGAACCGCCTCCGCCCACAGGGGCCTTGGGTGTTTGCCTGTGAGCCTGAGGCTGTGGCCTGTGGAATGAGTAGAGTTCAGAGTTCACGGAGGAAGGAGCGGACGTGCGGTGACAGATGAAAACACGGAGCGCGGCAGTGGTCCAGGGGCCGCTCCCTCCTCTCCGGGGAGAAATGTCCTCCCTGCGCGGTCGCGCTGACGGCTGGTTCTCCCCGGGACTCAGCGTGCTGGGCCCTCTTGTTGAAAAAAAAAAAAGTGCCGATCGCGTGGCATTTAACCTCGAACACCTGAGCTGCACCGCGCGCAGAAGGCCCTGGGGGCCCAGTGAGACCCCAGGGCCTGGCGCCTGGGCGTGGACACACGGTCCCTGCCACACAAGCCTTAATCCCAGTGCTGTGCCTGACATCCTATATAATAAAAGCCTAACACGCTAAGTGTCCCATGGCCCAGTCAGCTGATCAACCAGTCAAAGCGTAATATGTTAATGATGTGCAAAGGATGCTCAACCTCTCTCCATCACGTGCACTGACCACCAGGGGGCAGACGCTCCAACTGATAGTTTAGCTTGCTGCTGGGGTCCGCCTGATCGGGTCTGAGTGAGATGGGCCAGACACGCCCTGGAGCCCTCCTGCGGTCCCTCAATGGCTAGCCTATCCCCTGCGTCCCTCCCCGGCCCTGATCGTGCTCCGATGGGGTCCCTCGGCCTGGCCTGTGCCCTCTTGACATCCAGGACCCCTTGGGGGATGTTGGAGAACAAGTTTCGGCCCAATCCTGCAGGCCAGGCCATGGGACCCCACGCACCAGCCTCTAGTCTGTATCTATAAAAGCCTAAACAACCGAACAACAGAACAACCAGTCAACCGGTCACTATGATGCGCACTGACCACCAGGAGACAGACACTCAATGCACAGGATCGGCTCCCTCCTGTTTGGATCGGGTCTGCGGGGACCAGGCTGAAACCGGCTGCTCCACCTCCTTCAAGGAGTCCAGGATTGCGAGAGGACACGCCCCCGGCCCAGCTGGGGAGGAGCCGAGGCGGTGCCCGGCTGGCCTCAGGCCCGCGCAGCCTCGGGAGGGGACCCCGGCCCCCGCACCCCACGCAGTCAGCTCGGCTCCAGCGGGGGAACCCTCCCCGCGCTGGCCACTCACAGTAGGGTCTCCTCTCCTGATCTGGGGCAAGTAAAAGGAACAATCAGTTCTTTTTTCAAAACATCGTCTTCGTTGCTGAAGGGCCACAGCTGGGCCGGGACGGCCGGGGCTGGGGGAGCCGGCTCTGCGGGGGACCCGGCCGCTTTATGGCTCCGCCAGGGCCCTCACTCGCTCGCTGTTTTAATGAATCGTCCATTAGGGAAGCATTGCCCTTGATGGGCCTTCCCCAGGGCCCGGCTCCAGCCGCTTCGGGGTGGGGGGGAGGGCGGAGCAGAAGCAGCCGCTCGGTCTCCGTGTCGCCGGCTCCCGGGCCCGGCCCTCGGAGACGGTCCAGAAGGCCCACACGGAGCAGGCGTGGTCCACCCGCCAGGCCTGGGCGGTGCTCGCGGAGCCCAGACCCGGGCCGGGCAGGGGCGGAGCGTGTCCCTGGTCACACAGCCAGGGGCACAGGCAGGCGGACACTGGACGAGCAGAGCGGGCGGGGGCGGGGAGGGCGGAGGGCAGAGAACAACAGCCACCATCGGGGTGCAGAGAGGGGGCCCAGGAGACCCCAGAGGAGCCCCCCCAGAGCGGCGTGCACTCCCCGACAGGCTGGGCTGCGGCGCGGAGGGTGAGGGTCCCGGCACGCGGTGTGTGATTCGTGGCCTCAGGGACGCCAGGCCGGCCCTCCCGCTCCTGTCCGCCCCGTCTGCCTCCGGTGTCCCTCCTCAGGGGAGGACTCGGCCGAGCCCGGGTGCTGGAGAGCTGCCCCCGAGAGGAGACTCAAGCTCCTAACGAAACCCGGAGGCCGGCCGCACGGCTCAGCGGCTGAGCATGGACCTCTGGACCAGGAGGTCACGGTTCGACTCCCTGTCAGGGCACAGGCCCGGGCTGCGGGCTCCATCGCCAGTTGGGGCGGGCGGGAGGCAGCCGGTCCATGTTTCTCTCTCTCCCTTCCTCTCTAAAATAAATCTATATAACAAGAGCCTAAGCCGCCGTTATGGCAAAACAACCCGAACAGCCGGTCGCTATGATGCACACTGACCACCAGGGGGAAGACACTCAATGCAGGAGCTGCCCCCTGGTGGTCAGTGCGCTCCCTCAGGGGAATCGCAGCTCCGCCAGAAGTCTCCGCAGCTGTGCTAAGGAGTGGTGAGCCCAGCTGTAAGGAGCAGCAAGAAGGTGGGTGGGAGGGAGGGGTCCCAGACTGTGAGAGGGATGTCCGATCGCTGGCTTAGGCCCGATCCCCATAGGGAGTTATCCCCCAAGGGGTCCCGGATGTGAGAGGGCGCAGGCCGGGCTGAGGGACCCCCCCCACACACACACACAGACACACACACACACACACACACACACACACACAGTGCACGGACTTCGTGCACCAGGCCTCTAGTGAAAATACATTTAAAAAGGAAGGAAGAAAAAAAGTAATAAAAAAATAAAAAGGAAGGAAGGAGGAAGAAAGGAAGGAAGGAAGGAAGGAAGGAAGGAAGGAAGGAAGGAGGAAGGAAGGAAGGAAGGAAGGAAGGAAAGAGGAAGGAAGGAAGGAAGGAAGGAAGGAAGGAAGGAAGAAAGGAGAAGGAAGGAAGGAAGGAAGGAGGAAGGAAGGAGGAGGAAGGAAGGAAGGAAGGAAGAAGGAAGGAAGGAAGGCTGTAATGAGTCTCTCTAAGCACAGGGCCCCCAGGCTGAGCAGGAGGCGGTGGCTCGGCTGCCCCAGCAGCCCCGTCACAGGCTGCCCCGCCCTCGGGCGATGGTTTCCGCAGGTCCAGACGCGGTTCCCGGTGTGGACTGGCCGCTGGGGCGAGCGAGCGGCTCTCCCAGGTGCTGGGCCCCTCGGAGGCCGGGGGCTGAGATTCCAAACACCACGTGGGCCGCAGGCTGACTGCCTCCCCCGCCGGCTGCAGACTGAGGCCCTTTGTTCCTGCCGGTGACGCAGAGCGCCCTTTGGGAGAGCAGCCGTGTGTGATGGGGAAACGCATGAGGAATGCGGTGCCTCCTCCCAAACAGCCCTGGGCCGTCTAACCCAGGCCTCGGGGCGACCGGCACGGCGAGGGCCCGGCGTGGGCGAGGGCAGTGCGGACGGCGCGGGAAAGGCAGGCGGTGGTCATGGGAGCCCGCTCCCCCCTCTCCCTGCTGTGGGCTCCAGGCCCTGCTGCCCAGCTCTGCACCTTCAGGGTGACCCCCCCGCCGCCCCCATAGTTACAGGCGCAGCCTGTGGAGTGGCCCTCGTGGGCCTGAGCAGGAGAAAACACGGCGCTTGCAGAGTAAGATTCCTGGTTGGAGCCGGGCCGGCGTGGCGCAGGGGCGGAGCATCGCCCTACGAACCACCAGGGCTTTGTTCGCCGGTCCGGGCCCAGGCCGGGCTGTGGGCTCCATCCCCAGTGGGGGGCGTGCAGGAGGCAGTCTCTCCATGACTCCTTCTCATCGTTGATGTTTCTCTCTCTCTCTCTCTCTCCCCTCCCCTCTGAAATCAATAAAAATACCTTTTGGCCCTGACTGGTGTGGCTCAGTGGGTAGAGTGTCGGCCTGGGGATGGAAGTGTCCCGGGTTCGATTCCGGTCAGGGGCACGTGCCTTGGTTGCGGGCACACCCCCAGTACGGGGTGTGTAGGAGGCAGCTGATCGATGTTTCTAACTCTCCATCCCTCTCCCTTCCTCTCTGTAAAAAATCAATAAAATATATTTTAAAAACATTTTTTAAAAGCCGGTGAGCGGTGGAAGGGCATTGAACACCCGTGTGGCCGTCAGTCAGGGTGTTGGGTCTCGGGTGAGGCCCTCGGGGTCGTCCCCGGACATGTTTAAGGACGAAGGGAGTGCGTGTGGGGCTGGAGGACGGGAGCCGGAGGAAGCCCCTCTGAGCCCGCCCACTCGCTCGCCCAGGACTTGCTAAGGAAGCTGAGCCCAGGGCAGACCAGCCACAGCCCAGAACTTGCCAATGGGCGCCCGCCCCGCCAGGAGCAGTGACTCTGCTGGAACCTCTCCACCAGCCCCTGGACACAGCCAGCCAGGCCCCCTGGACTTCACCCCCCTTCTTAGTTCATTCAGGAAAGAGCCATTCGGTGTTTTAAAATATATTTTTATTGACTTCAGAGAGGAAGGGAGAGGGAGAGAGAAACATCCATGATGAGTGAGAATCATGGATCAGCTGCCTCCTGCACGCCCCCCCCGGGAATCGTGCCCTGAGCAGGAATCGAACCCTGACCTCTCGCCCCAGGTTGCGGCCCAGCCCCTGAGCCCCTGGCTGGGGCGGAGAGGCGCTCTGAGAGCACTGAGCCTGAGCTGCAGGGACCTACCCCACAGGCAGGAACGCACGGGCCCTGAGCCAGCGCCCGGACGGCGTGGCCAGCTCAGAGGCCGTCTCCTCACCGGTTTCCTGTCCGGCACACGTGCCGAGGACGGCCGGCAGCGTGCCAGGAGCCCGGGAGGCACGGCCCAGACCGGCTCTCGGCTCAGCGTCTCGGGTGCGGGGGTCGAGCCTGAAGGCTGGGTGCGGGCTCACAGCGCCCTCTCTCCTGCCCCCCCCAGGGGTGGCGTCTCTGCCGCGGGCACGGCTGTGGTGACGGCAGCCGTGAGCGCCCGGGCCTGGGGGAAGCCGGCCCTCGGCCTCTCCGGCTGCTGCCCGGAGGGGCGTCACGCTGTCCCGGGAGATGACATCAGCTCTGCTCCCTCCTGAGGCGGTCTGCCTGTCCGAGGCCCCGCCGGCGCTGCCAGTGCTGTCGGTGTGTGCCCAGCCCCAACGCCACGTCCGCCCAGACGCCATCGCCCACCTGGCATCACCCGCAAAGTCTCTGCTGCCTCTCCCCCGGAGACCTGTGGGAAGCCCAGGCTGGACGCCGGTGCCACCGCGGCCTCCGGGTCACGCGGCACAGCGGGCACGTGCGGGGGACGGACGGAGTGGAGGGACGGCTCCCGGTGTGTCGGGGTGTGGCCGGTCAGTGTCACGGCCACCCAGCCTCGCCCCCGCGGTGACACAGAGGAGCAAAGGGGTGGCTGTGAGCCAGGGAAACCGTATGACACCCAGGGTTCAGGCTCACGCCGTCCTCATGGGCCACCAGTGATCTCTGTTGGTTTTGTTCAGACTCAGAGAACACCCAGCGTCATTCTTGGTGGAAGACAAGGCGTCTTGGGCCTCTGGGCCCGAGCGAGGCGGAGAGCAAGACGGAGAGCGAGGCGAAGAAGCAGCCGTGAAGGCAGCTGGGGGAGCAGGGACAGAGGGGGCCGGGGACAGGGGGACAGAGGGGGCTGGGGGGGCAGGGGGACAGAGGCGGCCTGGGGAGAGGAGGGACAGAGGGGGCCGGGGACAGGGGCACAGAGGGGACATGGGGGGAGCGGGGAACAGAGGAGGCGTGGACAGGGGGACAGAGGCGGCCTGGGGAGAGGAGGGACAGAGGCGGCCTGGGGGGCGGGTCCTCCTCTGAGGCCAGGGGTCCTCAGTGCAGGATGAGGGACCGGGAGGCAGAGTGAAGGCGATGCCACCGAGCTGCTCCTACAAACCGAGTGACGGTCTCGTCGGGGCAGCGAGGCCGGCCCAGCACCGAGTGATGCCGGCGCCGCCCGGAAGCCCGGAACCACTGCTCCTCCCGGGGCGGACCGCCGTCCGCACGCTCTGCCGCCCCGGCACCGGACGGAACACGCGTGTCTGGAGGAGCCTGAGGTGGTCAGGTCCCCCCGGCCTGATCGCAGGAGCCGCTCCGCGGGGGTCCCTGCCTGCCCCCGGGAGGGAGGGTGACCCTCCGCAGCGGGTAAACCTTTAACCACTGGCTCCCTGACAACGGTGTGGGCAAACATGGGTCTGCTTTCCATTCACTTCATTCTACACAGCATGTACAGCAGCCTGCTGATAACCACAAATTACACACTATTTGTTTTTTATTTCAGAGAGAAAGGGAGAGGGAGGGAGCTACAGAAACATCAATGATGCGAGACAATCACTGATCGGCTGCCCCCTGCACTCCTCCTACGGGGGATCGAGCCTGCAACCCAGGCAGGTGCCCTTGACTGGAATTGAACCTGGGACCCTTCAGCCCGCAGGCCGACGCTCTATCCACGGAGCCAAACCAACCGGCTAGGGCAGTGGTCGGCAAACTCATTAGTCAACAGAGCCAAATAGCAACAGTACAACGACTGACATTTCTTTGGAGAGACACATTTTTACAACCTCTTCTAAC
Source organism: Pipistrellus kuhlii (assembly GCF_014108245.1). Lineage (NCBI taxonomy): Eukaryota > Metazoa > Chordata > Mammalia > Chiroptera > Vespertilionidae > Pipistrellus > Pipistrellus kuhlii. Next base: position 58,141 of record NW_023425483.1, read on the forward strand.
GCCACTTCTTCAAATATACTCGCCCAGGCCGTGGTGTTTTGTGGAAGAGCCACACTCAAGGGGCCAAAGAGCTGCCGACCATGGTGCTAGGGCTATAGACTATTCTTTATTGACATTCCATACAGCTAATTGCCTTCCCCAGGGTGCTCTCATTGACTTTTGTATTCGTAGTCAATCGGCGTTTGCATTTCAACAGCGATTTGACAAAACAAAACTATGAATCAATGCCTGATTGCAATCCAATTCATCAGAGAAGCGCCCCATCACTGACAAATGAGGGTCGTTCCAGTGCGAATGTGCGTGATGTTTTGTTTACGTGGATGGGCTCTAAGATAAGAGGGAAGCTGTGAAGACGGATGCTGCAGGGCCTTCGCCGGTCAGGGACAGGAGCCGCCTCTTTGCTGAATCACACAAGTCTGCACATACCAGGACATCACCGCACACATCTCCAGTTCACAATGCAGAGGCTACAGCCAGGACACAGTCCGTCTCACCCGCATTAACATTATCTCTGCCACGTAGGTGTGGACAAGCCACACAGCCATAACATAAACAAAACAACACAGCCGAGCACTTGCCAATTCCTGTGGTGTAAATACTTCCCACACGGGCGACTTCAAGCTCCCAGAACACCCCGCGGGTAGATGGCCACAGCACGTCATTATGGTTAAAACAAAGCATCTGCAGCCGACGGGTGGGTGCAAAGCCCCTGGCCATCTGACATCAGTTTTCTGGCATCAGCTCAGGCCGGCTCGAGCACGCTGCAGATTACACTTCACTTTTCTAGAACAGAGGGCATCAGTTGCCTGTAGACTCTGCTTTGTTAAAACAAACAAAAATAAATAAACAGACCTCCGGTAGCTTATTGTGACATTGGCTATAAATAAATCAGTTTGTCATCTAAACCTACCAGCTCTTAAAAAACAAAAACAAATAAAAAACAAAAAACTAGAGGCCGGTTGCAGGAATATTCCTGCAAAAATAGGGCTTCCTCAGGCCAGAGTGAAGCAGAGGAGAGAGCAAAGCCCACTGCCTCGTTCCCTCCTGTCTTTGCTGCCTCGTTCCCTCCCGTCTCCGCTGCCTTGTTCCCTTCTCCGCAGCTCCCCTCCCTTCTGCAGCGTTTGGCTTCTTTTACGTTGTCTTCACATATGCAAATTAACCGCCATCTCTGTTGGGTTAATTTGTGTCCTCACTCTGATTGGCTGGTGGGTGCAGTGGAGGCACGGTTGATTTGCATGTTTCTCTTTTATGAGTGTCGATGACAACATTCTCCAATATTAGCTTTTTTGAGAATTACTTTTAAATGTCATCTAAAATGTCCTCGTTGTCAAGTGCCCCGGCCCCCTGGTTAGATCCTCAGAAGCAGCAGGGCCCTTGTGCCCAAACTAAGGTACACGGTGGACCAGGCACCGCGGATGCCAGGGCCGCAGGAGCCTGTGAAATCAGCGGGGCACGGTCTTCCACTGACGCCCAGAGAAGTTCGCTTACTTATCCAAAGGCACGGGTACGCGAAGCCGACAACAAAACCTAAGCTCTCAGCCTAAGCTCTCGTCTGTAAGCTAAGTGCTGGTGTATTAACCACCCCTCCCCAAAGTGCCAAGGGGAGGGCCTGTGGCAAATGTACTCAAACGTCTCTCACTTTGGGGAGGAGTCCCTTCGCAGGTCGTTTTTGGGGAGACTGCTGGTGAGCCGTGGAGAAGAAGCTTCCGGTTAACTGACCTGCTTGCATCAGGAGGGCGGTCCCGCGTTGGTTTTTGTGGGTTTTGTCTTGTTTTTCTGTTTCATTTTCGGTTCCCCTGGTTCTTCCCAGGCACAGAGGTACATTCCGAGGGTGATCACTGACCACCAAGCAGCCAGCGGCTGGGCTGGGCCGGGGGAGGCAGCCAGCGAGCCCCCGGCACAGGTCAGAGGGAAGGACGGATTCTCACACCTCGATCTGGACGGAGAAGCGCGGGTTCATGAGGAGCGAGGGAGGCAGAGAGCGCCTCTGGGAAACGGTGCTGGCCAGTCTCTGGGGCCGCTGGCCAGTCTCCGGGGGCGCTGGCCAGTCTCTGGGGGCCGCTGGCCAGTCTCCGGGGCCGCTGGCCAGTCTCTGGGGGCCGCTGGCCAGTCTCCGGGGCCGCTGGGAGTTCATTCCTGAGAGGAGATTTTTTCCCCTCTCCCGGAGGTGACCGGTCTGAAACACCATGCTTCTCCCTCAATTCCTTTTTTTTTTTCCTTAAAAAATAGTACAAGTCCACAGCCTCGTACCCAAAAGCCCTGGAGCCAGATTGTGTGGCATTCAGAATGTTTCAGAATTTTAAACAGGTCATTCAGCAACAATACCAGGTAACCTGGCACCATCCCCACCACCATCCCCACCCCCCCCACCCCCTGCACCACGGGGTCTGGGGCAAGACTCCATCGTCAAGCACATTTATATTTTGTAGCAAAACATAAATATTCATGAGAAGTGGGGCAAACAAGACTATAAATAGCCTCACGCCGGTGCATTTCAGGTCGAGCCCACCGCTGCGGAGTTAATTTTTAAGCTTTAGGTGACGGAGGCGGCAAGACTGCAATATTCTGGATCAGGGCGTAGGTGTTATCAGAATAGTCTCTCTATGCATCAAAAATGTGTCTTTCTGTGTAATGTTTTCTTGATCCACATTCAACTTTAGTTCATTATTATTTCTTGGAAACTACTTATTCGCATTACATATATATGTACACACACACACACACACACACGTAGCCCTGTGCACAAATCCGGCGCCAGTAGCTTGCTGCCTTGCCTGCCCCCTCCTGAAGCTCTCCACCGCCCGCCTGTAGCTCGCTGCCCCACCCTCCTGCTGGTCTGATCGTTACACAGTTGGTTGTTACACTTCATGACATAACGACCAACTTGCACATTACATCTTTGTTATATAGGATTTTAGAATACATTTGTATGGATTTCAGAGAGGAAGGGAGAGGGAGAGAGGGATAGAAATGTCCATGATGAGAATCACTGCCTCCTGCCCGCCTCCTACTGGGGATGGAGCCCACAACCCCGGCCGGTACCCTGACGGGGAGTCACACCGTGGCCTCCTGGTTCGGAGGTGGACGCTGAGCCTGAGTACACGGCGGGCCAGTCACAGTATGTCATCGTCAGAGACACCTTATGGGTTTTGCTTTGCTTTATTCCGGCTTCTGCACCGGGTGGTGCCTCCCAAGCTGCTCCGGGATGGCGGGAGGACACACTGCGTTGGTGTCCACCCGGCTGTGGTCTCACCTCCAGTGCAAAGGCCTGGTCATGGCTGCTCCCTTCCCCTCGTAACACACGGTGCAGCTTCGCAATCTTATCTCGGCCCTTTAGCTCCTGGGACGTCCTATCAAACAGAAGAAGAAGGAGAACAGGATTGCACATAAAGACAGAAGAGGAGAAGACGCCAAGGCTGACTTTGTCCTTGTGGAGGTCTGGACCCGTCTGACCGGTGCTGAGAAAAAGGGTGCCGTCCCTTCTGAAGGCCTCGTGGCCTGACAGATAGGAGTCCTGGTTAAACAGGACTGGGACAGGAGCTGGGGCGGGCTGCAGAGTCTGAGCAGCAGCAGCACCTGCGGCCGCAAACCCGCGAGGCAGGCCGGAGTCTGCCCGCAGCGGACAGGATGTGCTCACGTAACTAATGTGCACGGGCTTGCCTGGTGGCATGTTGCAGACAGAGGAAACCACCCCAGACACTGGGGGGGGGGGGGGGTAGGGGAGAGGCAGGGAGGAAGAGAACTACACATATAGGGAGGATACAAGAAGCAAAGTTACAGGTTTTAGTTTTTAATTATTTTTTAAATATATTTTATTGATTTTTTACAGAGAGGAAGGGAGAGGGATAGAGGGTTAGAAACATTGATGAGAGAGAAACATCGATCAGCTGCCTCCTGCACACTCCCCACTGGGGATGTGCCTGCAACCAAGGTACAACCCGAATTGAACCCGGGATCCTTCAGTCCGCAGACCGATGCTCTATCCACTGAGCCAAACCGGTTAGGGCAACAGGTTTTATTTTTTAAATATATTTTTATTTTATTTTATTTATTTATTTATTTATTTAAGTTTTACAGAGAGGAAGGGAAGACAGAGTTAGAAACATAGATGAGAGAGAAACATTGATCAGCCACCTCCTGCACACCTCCTACTGGGGATGTGCCCACAACCCAGGTACATGCCATTGACCGGAATCGAACCTGGGACCCTTGAGTCCGCAGGCTGACGCTCTATCCACTGAGCCAATCCAGTTAGGGCAAAACGTGACAGGTTTCAAAATGGTGACTTCTTGCCTAGTGTAATAATAATAATAATAATAATAATAAAAGCTACCCACCAATACAGCTATTGCAGAGAGCGGACCTTCACAGCAGAGCTGCTAAAATACCAGAGGCCATACATCACGTCTGCCCAGGCTGCCGCCCCTCAGCACGTTCTCACAAGGAGCTTAAAGAGGGAGTCTGACTGGCCCCCGTCCTCAGTGGCTATGCGGGGTCTGACTGGTATTGATTTCCAGCGTCTCCCTCACTTCCTCCTTCTCCGAGGCACAAAAGGTTTTTGTCCAGTTTCTCCTGGCTTTCGGGCCGGCGGCTACAGGGCCAGGCCCAGCCCGGTGTGGAGCTGTAGGGTGTGATTTTCCTCGGCGGGTGGCTTCGGGGCTCCCGGGCGTTTAGAAGAACCGGGAGAGCTGCTAGAGGGACATCTGTAGGGGGGAGAGTTGCCCACTGTCGCTGCACGTTCTCTCGGAAACGGTGAGAAAGCTGGGTGATTCCGGTGCCTTACAGGGTGGGGACCGGCCTAGGACCCTAACACGGAGTAACCAAACACCCCAGAAGGCCCTCCCCCTGCAGTAGCTTAGGAACACGCCTGGGGCGTTTGCCAGGGGGCCTCGGATGCGTCAGGGGACGTGGGTTTGAACCCCGTCTGGGCCCCTTACCTGGCGCTCTGGGGCCCTGGTCGTCTACGTAACCCCAACTCCCACCCTCCCTGGTCCTCAGGCCATGAGGTGAGGACCCGGAGAATACACTGAGTCTACGGTCACTGCTGCTGCTGCTGCTGCTTCTTCTTCTTCTTTTTTAACTTTCTTCTTTTTTAAAATATATTTTATTAATTTTTTTGTAGAGAGGAAGGGAGAGGGATAGAGAGTTAGAACCGTCGATGAGAGAGAATCATTGATCAGCAGCCTCCTGCACACCTCCTACTGGGGATGTGCCCGCAACCAAGGTACATGCCCTTGACCGGAATCGAACCCGGGACCCCTCAGTCCGCAGGCCGACGCTCTGTCCACTGAGCCACACCGGTGGGCCATGGTGGCTGGTTGTCGCTGTCACAGAGCCCGGCCAGAAGGCAGCGGGCAGGGGGCGCGGGTCAGGTCAAGTGCGCCCGGGGCAGGGGGCAAGCGCCGCACGCCTTCTCCCTCCGGGGCGGGCGGGGCAGGGGTGGAGGGCCGAGGGGTCCGAGGGGCTCCAGGCCAGGCGGGGCGGGGCAGGGGGTGCGGTGCGGTGGGGTGCGGTGGGTGGGGCAGGGCGGTGGGGTGGGGTGCGGTGCGGTGGGGCGGGGTGGGGTGGGGGGTGCGGTGCGGTGCGGTGGGGCGGGGTGGGGGGTGCGGGGCGGTGCGGTGGGGCGGGGTGGGGGGTGCGGGGCGGTGGGTTGGGGCGGTGGGGTGCGGGGGGGGGGCGGTGCAGTGGGCGGGGCGGGTTGGGGGGTGCGGGGCGGTGGGTTGGGGCGGGATGGGGAGCGGCGGGGGGTGCGGGGCGGTGGGGCAGGGCGGGGCGGGGGGTGCGGGGTGGGGGGGTGGGGCGGGGTGGGGTGCGGGGCGGTGGGGCAGGGTGGGGTGGGGGGTGCGGGGCGGTGCGGCGGGGCGGGGTGAGGGGTGCGGGGCGGTGGGTTGGGGCGGGGTGGGGTGCGGGGGGGGGGCGGTGCGGTGGGGCGGGGTGCGGGGCGGTGGGGCGGGGCGGGGCGGGGGGTGCGGGGCGGTGGGTTGGGGCGGGGGCGGTGGGATGGGGCGGGGTGGGGAGCGGCGGGGGGTGCGGGGCGGTGGGTTGGGGCGGGGTGGGGAGCGGCGGGGGGTGTGGGGCGGGGCGGGGGTGCGGGGCGGGGCGGGGCGGGGCGTGCGGGCGGTGGGTTGGGGCGGGGCGGTGGGTTGGGGCGGGGTGGGGAGCGGCGGGGCGGGGTGGGGTGGGGGGTGCGGGGCGGTGGGTTGGGGCGGGGTGGGGAGCGGCGGGGCGTGCGGGGCGGTGGGTTGGGGCGGGGCGGGGCGGGGCGGTGGGTTGGGGCGGGGTGGGGAGCGGCGGGGCGTGCGGGGCGGTGGGTTGGGGCGGGGCGGGGCGGGGCGGTGGGTTGGGGGCGGGGTGGGGAGCGGCGGGGGTGCGGGGCGGTGGGGTGGGGCGGGGTGGGGCGGGGTGCGGGGCGGTGGGGCGGGGCGGGGAGCGGCGGGGGTGCGGGGCGGTGCGGTGCACCAGGAGGCCGGGCCTGGCCTGGGGGGCCCAGCGTCTCCTGCGCGCCCCGCGGAGCCGGAGGGGCGGCGCCGGGGAGCCCGCCGCCAGGCCCGCCACCGCCCCTCCCGGCCCCGGCCCCGCGGGGCGCGTCCTGGAGCCCAGCCCGCGGCGCGGGGCCCGGACGCGGGGACGGTGCGGGGCGCGGGCTTCCCGCGGGCCCGGCTCCCGGGATCCTGGCGGCGGCAGCGAGCGCGCGGATTGGCTCCCGCCCGGCCCCGCCCCCTCCGGCCGGCCCCGCTCCCGCCCCCGGCCGGCCCCGCCCCCGCCCTCCGCCGGACGCTCCGGTTCGCCCGCGGCGGTGGCGGCGCTTCCCGGCTCTGCGCGTCCCCGCGGCCGTGGTCTCGGCGGAGGCGGCGGCGGCGGAGGCGGAGGCGGCGGCGGCGGCGGAGGGCGCTCGGAGGCGCGGCGGGCGGACGGCCGGGCCGAGCTGCGGGTGCGCCGCCCCTGCTCCCGCCGCCGGGCCCGCGGCAGCGGCTCCCGCCCCGCGGCCCCCGGCCCCCGGCCCCGGCCCCGGCCCCGCAGGCCCCGCGCTCCCTTTGTCCGCGCCCCGGGCGGCGGCCCGGGCGGCGGCGGCCCCGGCGGCGGCGGCGGCGGCGGGGAGCGGCCCGGGCGGCGCGGCGATGCCGGACCGGATCTCGGTGGCGGAGTTCGTGGCGGAGACCCATGAGGACTACAAGGCGCCCACGGCCTCCAGCTTCACCACGCGCACGGCGCAGTGCCGCCACACCGTGGCCGCCATCGAGGAGGTGAGCCGCCGCCGGGCCCGCGCCCGCTCCCGGGAAAGTTTCCTCCTCGGTCCGGCCGCCCGGCTCCCCGCCCCGAGCCCGAGCCTTTGTCCGCGGAGGCGGCCGCGGCCACCGGGGCCTGTTTGAAGGGCCCGCCCGGCCCCCGGCCCCCGCGGGCCCCCGGCCCCCGGCCCCGCCCCACTCTGCCCGGAGCCGGGGCGGTGCCGGCCCGGGCCCGGCTCCCCGGCCCGCCGCCCCGCGCACCCGCCCGCCCCGCGCACCCGCCTCCGGGACCGGCTGGGGCCCCGCCGGCAGCGGCCCCGCGGGCAGGTGTGCGCCTCCGTCCGGGGCCCCTCCGGGAACGGGGTGCGCACCCGCCGGGAGGGCCCGGGGCCCGGGGGCGCCCAGGGAGGCCGCGCTCTGGCCCGAGGCCTGGGATCGCCGCCCGGCACCCGTTCCCCTCGCACCCGTTCCCCCCGGCACCCATTCCCCCGCACCCGTTCCCTGCGCCTACCCTGCCGCCCGGCGCCGCCACTGCGCCCGGCCCCGGCCCCCGGCCCGCCCCCTCCCGCGGGGACGCCGGGCGGGAGCGGCGCCCTGACCGGCCGCGGGCGGGAGGGGAGGGCAGGGCCGATGGCGGCCGGTTTGGGGCCGCTTCTGCCCCCTCAGGGCCCTGACGTCCGGGGGGTTGCGGGGGGGGGGGCAGCCCCGCGTCCTTCCGTCCTTCCCAGGCCGGTGCGGGTCCCAGGCCCCGGGGTCAGGCTCCCCGTGGGGCGCCGGCCCTCCAGCCGCACGTGAGCCCGTGTGGACCGCAGGAGATGGTTATGGTTCTCTGGGCCGGGATGTCAGGCGGCAGCCCTAACGTGGGGGCTCGTAGGGGCTTTGGGTTCTAAGGTTTAGGAGCTGTCTGGGCGGAGGGAGGGATGGGGGTCACCCCAGAGCTGTAAGAGAGGCGATGGCATTCCTTTCTGTGGCCCCGGAACAAAGCGTTTGCTGTTAGGCATTGCTGGGGGCTGGGGGGTGGAAATCCAGAATGTTTCTCTGAATGGAAACCTTTTTCTCTCCCTTTGGAGGCACAGTCACTAACGGGCTAAGGCAGAAGTCGCAGCTTCAGCGCCCTGACTGTTCTGAGTGCAGCCAGGGCTGCCCTCCCAGCCCCTCCCCCGGCCCCTCCCCCTTCTCGCAGAGGGGACCTGCTTGCAAACCTCACGGAATCCTCACTCAGGGAGCTCTGGGACCCCACGGCACTGAGTTCTGCTTGTGTCAGCCCAGCCGCAGACAGGCCGATGGGAGGCAGATGGGAGGGCCCGGAAGAGCCCCCCCCGCCCCCCCCCGGACGTGCTGGGCCAGAGAAACATGCTCATGGTGCTTTGAAAATACCATTCATGATGTCCGCGGAATGACGGCAGCCGGAGAGGAAGCGGCTGCTAAGGGAAGGCGCAGGTGCCCAGAGCTTTCGGAGCGGCCTGGCCGGGCTGCGAGTTCTGTTTCTTTCCCGCGGCGGTGTGTCAGCCACATGTTCTTCCCGGTGCCAGACGTGGGAGGCCGGGCGGATAGGCGCGGCCGGGAAGCGGGCACAGCCTCTGCGGTCCCCGTCCGGCACCAGCGTGTCCTTCCACGCCGCTGGGAGCCTGCCCTGGCGCTGGGGGATGGAGCAGACGGGGAGACGGGGCTCGGTCACTGTGCTAGAGGCCAGCTCCCTCCGCGGTGCCCTCGGAGCCCGGGAATCCGTGAAGGTCTCGGGGTGAGGAGGTGGAATTCGGCCAGGAGCCGATCCAGGCTGCACCCTGGGACGGGGTGCCACCCGGGACGGCGGCCGTGGGAGCTTGCGTTTCTGAGAGCGAGGTCTGCACGGGGTCCGTTTAAATGATGCCCTTTCCGGGGTGTTCACCAAAACCCGGGCCTGTTGATGGCCTTATTGGCCGGGGGTGCCCACATCCTTTGGTGTGTGACACGCAGCTGCGTTGGCCCCTGGAGAGAGGCAGGGGAGCGGGTATGGGACCGGATGTTACCTGCCGCCGGGCCGCCCCTCAGGCCTGTGGCCACACCCAGTCCTGGATTGGGAAACGCGCTTTGAACGGATTGACCTCTGGCCCCGGCACCTCCCCGGTCCTGCGGGAATGTGCCTTTTATCTCTTCACGCACACCTGCAGCGAGGCTCTGGGGGGTGCGGGTCCCCCCGATGCTACGGCTTCCACATCCGTGGCCCGGGCGCCTCACCCCTGCTTTCCCCGCGAGGAAGGCGGGCGCAGCGAGGCCTGCTGAGCTGGCATCGGAACGGGCTCCACGCTGGTTTCAGAAGCAGATGCTGCTTCCTGTTCCTGTGTGCGGCCGCGCTCCCTGAATGACTCCTTTGTCCGCCAGGCCTGGGTTCGAGTTCAGAGCCCCCCCCTCGCCAGGTGTGTGGGCTCCGGGAGCTCCGCGTTCCCTCCGCGTTCAGGCCGGGCCGCGGGGGGCCGAGGGGAGCGCTAACGAGCACACACCCAGCACGGCCCTGGCAGACACCCGGTGAGAGTCCGACCGCTAACAGGTTGTGGTTAAGCCACAGAGCCCGGGAGGACCGGGCCCAGGAGATTTGCATGAGGGAGGGAGGGAGGGAGGAGGAGAGGGGGGAGAGACGTGAATGGCTCAATGAGGAAGGGGATGAAAAGCCACTCGGAAACCCGTGCTTTCGTTTGGTTTGTTTTTATTAAACCCGTGTTTATTTTTTTAAGCAGCTCTCTCGGCAACAGGTCACCGCGAGACTGTTTTACATTTTTTTACCTGATCCCTTTCTCCGGGCGAAATCGTTACTTTGGCACCATTTCAGATGAGGTCCGGGGCTGCCCTGTGTTTTTGGAAATAACGGGAAGAGCATGCGCCGTGATGGCGTACATCTGTGACGGTGGCTTTCCTGGGGGCTGGGGGTTACTTCTGTCTCCGCTTCTTTGAGTCTCTGGGCACTTGGGAATTGTCTGGAAACAGGGAGAAGTTGTGTCCTCCTCAGGAATCCCGTGTGTATGGGAAACTCCTTCAGAGCATCCTGCCTCCCGCCTGCCTGTGTGGCTCGGTGGCGTACATAGTTTTAAATGTAAATCGGACGCTGACTCGGGAGATGTAAGATGGAATCTCCTCCCTCGGGGCCATCTTGCTCCGCTCTGTTGTCCTCGGTTACCGTGGAGACCTCAGTGGTGTCCCCGCGCAGGGTTCTAGCTGCAGGGGTGGGGTGAGCCTCCGGGGTGCTTGGCCGGGCTGCCAGGACCCCCGGGAGCCAGCGGCCTCCCCCGCGATCAGGGCGGGAACCGGGCCTCTGGGCTTTTCCGGCAAGAATGCGATTCTGGGTCAGCTGGCGTGGCTCAGGGGTTGAGTGTCGACCTATGAACCAGAAGGTCATGGGTTCGATTCCCCGTCGGGCCCATGCCCAGGTTTCAGACTTGATCCCCGCGGGGGTCGGGGGGGGGGCACCCGTACAGGGGGTAGCCGATCTGTGATTCTCTCTCATCACTGCCGTTTCTGTCTCTCTCCCTCTCCCTTCCTCTCTGAGATAAAAAATACATATGTTAAAAAAAGAGAGAAAAGAGTGCGATTCTGAATCCCAGCCCTTTGGGACTTGTCTGAGACGGCTCTTCCAGCTGGACAGACGCTGCCTGCCGGCCGGAGGCCCCCTCTGCCGGTGTGTTTGTGAGTGGAAGTGAGGTTCTGTGGGCAGGCGGGCCCCGGGTGCTGTCTGTGTTCTGAAGTCTGGACTTACGTGTTCTGAGATGTTTGAGTCACTCGAGGAAGAAAAGATCTCCTAGTGCCCCCCCATCCCACCCACTAACTCCCCCCCTTTTGTGAGTAACAGGAAGCGTATCCGCCTCCTCCTGCTGGGTGCCCGGGGACTCTGAGCCCTGCGGAGCGAGGGCGGGCGTCGGCACGCCCGGAGCGAGTTCTTCGTTCTCCGTGACGGAGCCTGCAGCCCGGGGCCAGGGACAGTGCCACCCGCCGGGCCTGGCCGCCCAGGGCGGAGCGGCCGGCGCCCGGGGCTGGGTTAGGAGGCCTGGGTGGGGGCGGCGTGCGGTTGGCATGGGAAGTCAGGGGAGTGGCCACATGCTTTAGTCACGAGGGCCCTCCTGCCATCGGTCAATATGGGTCCCTCCCGATCCAGTGGCCAGCTGGTCCTCCGGTGGGTTTTCCCAGCCGCCCACTCCGCGGAGGGCTGCGGGGGCAGGAGCTGGGAGCAGCCCCGATCTCCTCCTGCACCCGCACTCCTAGGCCGGAGCCGTGCTTCGTGGAGCACTTGGAGTTCCTCAGTGGCACTGGCCACGGTCAAGGGCTCACGAGCGCCCAAGCCGGTGTGGCTCAGTGGGTAGAGTGCCGGCCTGCACACAGAAGGGTCCCGGGTTCCATTCTGGTCCAGGGCATGCATCTCAGTTGTGCGCTCGATCCCGGGCCCCGGTCTGGTCAGGGCCCATGTGGGGAGGCAACCAACCTACGTGTCTCTCTCTCTCATCCATGCTTCTCTCTCTGCCTCTCCCCCGCCCTCCCTCTCTCTCTAAACATCAGTGGGGAAATGGCCTCAGGTGAGGGCCTGGCACCTGTCCCCGTCGGAGCGCCGTGCACGGTGCCCAGACCTCCCCGGTCCAAGCAGGGCCCCAGCCTGTAAGACGTGAACGTCTCCCCTCAGGCCTCTGAGTCAGAGCCCGTGTCGCGCCACGTCCAGGTACACGCTGTGCTCACGGGGCGGGATAGGCGTGTTCCGGGCCCGGAGCCTGGCTGTGGCCCCCTGGTGCCCGGTGCCCTGAGCTGCCGGCTCCCTCGCATGGGGCGGGGCCTGAGCTTTGTTTTGTTTTTCCCACCAAGAATTTAGGGCTTCCCATTTGTCTCCAAGTTGTTGGAGCAGAATCTCGGTAAAGCCCTCTTTCCTTTCTCCCTCACACACCCAGGAGGTCTGTTGTTGGGGAATGACTGCACCTGGGAAGAAGCAATGTGCATTCACGCCTGACAGGTTCCTGGGCCCCTCGTGGCTTTAAAAAGTTCACATGGACCTCGCCGATTTGGCTCGGTGGGCAGAGAGTCAGCCTGTGAGCTGAGGGGCCCCGGGTTTGATTCCCAGGGGGGCACAGGCCTGGATGGCAGGCTCCGTCCCCGGTGTGGGGTGCACAGGAAGCAGCCGATCCATGATTCTCATCACCGATGTCTCTCCCTCTCTCACCCCTCCTCTCTGAAACCAACAGGAATATGGTAAAGTTCAAGAACACGGTTCCCGTGGCTGTCCAGGCATGATCGGCAGGGGTCCCTGCTCTCAGTGCGGCTGGGGGGACGGGGGGACGGGGGTGCCATGACCCACCCGGGCGGCTGTGCTCACCGTACCTGCGGTCCGGACGGGCTGCAGTGTCACCGCTGGGTTTCCCTCTCGGCTTTGCCCTCCGGTATTCACCGGTGCTCCCTGTGTGCTCTGATTTCTTTAGACCCAGCGATGAACTGGTGCAGTTCTCACAAAAACCCCGGGAGGTGCAGAGCCTGAGCAGCTCGGCCAAGGCCGCAGGGGGGGGGGGGGGGGGGCGGGCTCAGACCTGGGGTGTGGGCACCAGAGCTGCCCCAGCAGACCCGGGCCCGGGAGGCCTCTGCACCGTCCCTGTGACCCCGGACCCCGTGACCCCAATCCCCGTGACCCCATCCCCTGGGACCCTGTCCCCTGGGACCCCGGACCCCGTGACCCCGGCCCCTGGGACCCCGGATCCCGTGACCCCGGCCCCCGTGACCCCGTCCCCTGGGACCCTGTCCCCTGTGACCCCGTCCCCTGTGACCCCGGACCCCGTGACCCCGGCCCCTGGGACCCCGGACCCCGTGACCCCGTCCCCTGGGACCCTGTCCCCTATGACCCCGTCCCCTGGGACCCCGGACCCCGTGACCCCGGCCCCTGGGACCCCGAACCCCGTGACCCCGGCCCCTGGGACCCCGGACCCCGTGACCCCGGCCCCTGTGACCCCGGACCCCGTGACCCCAATCCCCGTGACCCCGTCCCCTGGGACCCTGTCCTCTGGGACCCCGGACCCCGTGACCCCAATCCCCGTGACCCTGTCCCCTGTGACCCCGATCCCCTGTGACCCCGATCCCCGTGACCCCGGCCCCTGGGACCCCGGACCCCGTGACCCCGTCCTCTGTGACCCCGTCCCCTGTGACCCCGATCCCCGTGACCCCGGCCCCTGGGACCCTGTCCCCTGTGACCCCGGACCCCGTGACCCCGGCCCCTGGGACCCCGGCCCCCGTGACCCCGGCCCCCGTGACCCCGGCCCCCCTGAGTCGCACCGCTGTGGCCAGGGGCCTCTCGCGCTTCTGGAGCGGATGCTCTGGCCCGGCTCCCGTGGCCACTTCCTCCCGCTCCGCCGCCTCGGCTGCGGGAACGCTTCCCGCCGCCGCGCCCCGGGCTGCGGGCCAGGCTGGCAGGCCGCCTGCTAACGATCGCGGTGACATCACCGCACGCCTGCTGCGGGGCTGTGTCTGCGTGCCTTCAGCATGCCAGCCCTGCCAGGAAACGGGGTGTGTGTGTGAGAGAGAGACTCCTTCCCTCTGAGGAGGAAGCCTGGTCTCGGACCTGCAGGCGGTCAGCTCGGGCCTCGTTCCCGGTGCCCACAGGGCCCGGGCCTGCTGCTGCGGGTGTTTTTCTTCAACCCGAACGCCGGGCGCTGGCATTTCTAGGAGCCTCGTTCGGTTAGGACAGCGGTCGGCAAACTCATCAGCCCACGGAGCCGAATAGCAACAGCACGATGATGGACATCTCTTTGGAGAGCCACATCTTTTAAACGTGAACGTCTTCTAACGCCACCTCTTCCACACAGACGCGCCCAGGCCGTGGTGTTTTGTGGAAGAGCCACACTCCAGGGGCCAGAGCCGCCTTTTGCCGACCACGGCGTTGGGGCTGTGCTGTGTTTGGAGTCGGGCCCGGCGTGGCCTGTTGGTCCGTGACGGAGCCGGGGCTCAGACCGGCGATGCGGCTGCAGGACCCCTGCCCGCAGCCGAGCAGCCGCCCGCGATTCGCGTCCTCCCGCGTCCTTGGGGGCCTCCCTCCCGCCGGCCCCCATGGACCCCTGGCGTCTGCAGGCCAGACCGCGCGGGTCCCTGAGATGGCCTGGGGCCCAGACGGGTCAGGACACCAAGCCCGGGAGGTGCTCAGCAGCAGGTGCCGCTCAGTGACCTTCACGCTTAGCGGCAGGCGGTCTGTAAGTGACCTTCACGCCATAGGAAGTGACCAGGACAGCCCGGCCTTCGCCTTCGTCCGGGCTGCAGGCCTTGGCCTCGGCCGCTGGCCTGCGTCTCGGGGGGAGCGGTGACGCTGCCCTCACAGGCCCGTGGTCGGTGCACAATCTGGCGCTGAGCTTTACGGAAACGCGGTTTTCTGGCGCCGAGGTCCTGAGAGCCCGGCCGGGGTGGGGGAGCGCGCTCTCCGCCAGGAAGCTGTGGTTTTCGCACGGCTCTGTGGTTTGGCGGGTGTCTGGTGGAGGGGAGGGCACGGGCCACGCCGCCCTCCCCTTGCGGGTGACCTTGGGGCCGGTGACCTTGGGGCCAGGTGACCGAGCAGGCCGCCGCCCCGCACATCTGGTCGGACGGAAAGGCGCGCGGTGCTTTGTAGGTGGTTTGTGTCCGGAGGTTCTGGCTCTTGGCCTCCGGACGTGGTTGCGTTTGTCAGGGGTCTGAGGTCAGTGTTGGGGATAAGAATCAGCCGCGTCTGTAGCGCTGACGAGGAAGTGTGGTTCTGGATTGTATCTGGAAGTTGCTTAAGAAAAAATAAACTGCCAGGACGGCGTGGCTCAGCGTTTGAATGCTGCCCTGTGAACCAGGAGGTCAGGGTTCGATTCCCGGTCAGGGCCCATGCCGGGTAGCCACCAGGACGGTTCGCTTACAGTGGCAGCGAGACCGGGGTGCGCCCTCCTGCTCCTGTGGGTGACATCTGAGCTCCCCGCTAGGGTGTGTGAGACCCGCCGTGGTCTGTCCTCTCCTGCTTCTCAGGCCGTCGAGAGAGTCAGGCCTGACCTGCTAAATGGACTGACTTCCTCCCCAGCCGCCCCCCACCCGTCTGTGTCCGCTCCAGGGCCTCCCCCACCCCGTCTGTGTCCACCCTCCACCCCGTCTGTGTCCGCTCCGGGGCCTCCCCCCACCCCGTCTGTGTCCGCTCCGGGGCTCCCCCCACCCCGTCTGTGTCCGCTCCGGGGCTCCCCCCACCCCGTCTGTGTCCACCCCCCACCCCGTCTGTGTCCGCTCCAGGGCCTCCCCCACCCCGTCTGTATCCGCCCCCCACCCCATCTGTGTCCGCCCCCCACCCCGTCTGTGTCCACCCTCCACCCCGTCTGTGTCCACCCCCCACCCCGTCTGTGTCCGCCCCCCACCCCGTCTGTGTCCGCTCCAGGGCTGCCCAAGCCGGCAGCGCAGCAGCTCAGGCAGGTCCTGTCTCTGTCTCCATCTCCGCTCCGGCCTCCCCTGCCTGCGCAGCCTTCTGATGGGTTGTAACTGTTACTGCGACCCGGCCTAATTTGCATGTTGTCTCTCTTATATATAGGTATAGGTATAGATACAGGTATAGGTATAGGTATAGATACAGGTATATAGATATAGGTACAGGTATAGGTATAGGTATAGGTATAGGTATAGGTATAGGTATATAGGTAAAGACATAAATATAGATATAGATATAGATATAGATAGATTCATTGGCTGCTGCTTGTATGTGTCCTGACTGCAGATCGAACCCATAACCTTGGGGAATGGGGACTTTGCTCTAACAAACAGCTACCCCATCAGGGCTGTTTTCTCTTTTTTCTTTTTTTTCCCCCCGTGTTTTATTTTTTTTTTCTTTTTAAAAAATATTTTATTGATTTTTCACAGAGAGGAAGGGAGAGGGATAGTTAGAAACATCAATGAGAGAGAATCATCGATCAGCTGCCTATTGCACACCCCCCACCAGGGATGTGCCCGCCAACCAAGGTGCATGCCTTTGACCAGAATCGAACCCGGGACCCTTCAGTCCGCAGACCGACGCTCTATCCACTGAGCCACACTGGTCTCGGCCGGTGTGTTTTCTTTCAAAGGGAGGTGTTCCAGGGGCCGTGGCTGGGGGAGGGGCGTTACCGTGGGTGTCAGGCCAGGCCTGCTCCCGCCTCCCCGTCAGCCGAAGCTGCAGCGCTGGCGATGGCAGTGATGAAATGACGGTAACGGCGGCGCCTTCGGGCCGCGGCCTCCGTGTCCCAGAACCGGCTGGTCGGTCCCAGGAGCCGATTCCTCACCTTCGGGAGCCGCCCGGCAGCTCGGCGTTCGCGGGCAGCCTGCCTCACGGCCAGAGCCACGTCAGTGTGATCGATGTCCGGGCGCAGGGCTGTGGTCGTAGCTCAGAGGCAGTCTCCTGGGGCTCCCGCTTCATTTTCTCTTTTAATTTACGGGCCGGCCTGCCTCCCTCCCCTTACCCCCTCCCTCCCTCCCTCTCCGCCTCCCTCCCTCCCCGGGAGGGCCCAGGCCTGCTCCGCCCTCAGGCGCTGCAGCTGCTCTGACGCTGTGTCAGGTGTTTGTCTGAAAGAGGGAGTAACGGTGGCCGCAAAGGAGTGTTTCAGGAATTTGCTATTTTCTCATAAAACCCCACAAACAGACGGTACTCTTAGGCTGAATAAGTGGAGCCAGCGAGCCGAGGGCGCTGGAACATGGAGGTGAAGAGAACGGCCCTGTGCGAGGAGAGGAGAGGCGCTGGGAAGCCCGTCATGTGACCCTCATGTGACCCTCGGGGTCCCAGAAACGGCCCCCGCCCTGCCCTGCGCGTGTGGCTCCGTGGCTGAGTGTCGTCCCGGACGCCAAAGGTCACGGGGGTTCCGGCCACGGCACACGCCCAGGCTGCAGGTGTGTGTGGCCAGCAGCCGATCTATGTCTCTCTCCCCGTTTCCCTTCCTCTCTCTCTAAGATCAATAAGAGGGCTGATTTAGGGTTGCAGAGTCTCCACCTCCTCGGGGAAGGATTTTTTTTTAACGCAGGACCCCACAGCTAAAGAGGAACCGCAGAGGCCCGGGCACAGGCTGAGGCCGCGGAGGGAGGGGGAGGACGAGGCTCGGGGCCCCAGGGCCGCTGGGAGCCGCAGCAGGTGCGATCCTGCTGTCTCCGTTGTCCTAAGACAGCTGAGTCGAAGTGAGCGGCTGCGGCGGGCGGGGAGCCCGTCTCCCGGGGGTCGGGGGGGCCTGTGAAGAGGGGCTGAGCTTTCCGGGTGATTTGACGAGTAGCTCTCGGAGGGAGTTCGTTATGTGGATGCCTCCCGCCTGCAGTGTGGGCCCGAGTGCCGCGGGAGGGCCGGTGAGGCCAGCTGTCTGCAGGACCCTCGGACAGACGGACGGACGGAGGGCCGGTGAGGCCAGCTGTCTGCAGGACCCTCGGACAGACGGACGGACGGAGGGCCGGTGAGGCCAGCTGTCTGCAGGACCCTCGGACAGACGGACGGACGGAGGGCCGGTGAGGCCAGCTGTGTGCAGGACCCTCGGACAGACGGACGGACGGAGGGCCGGTGAGGCCAGCTGTGTGCAGGACCCTCGGACAGACGGAGGGCCCGTGAGGCCAGCTGTGTGCAGGACCCTTGGACAGACGGAGGGACGGAGGGCCGGTGAGGCCAGCTGTCTGCAGGACCCTCGGATGGACGGAGGGCCGGTGAGGCCAGCTGTCTGCAGGACCCTTGGATGGACGGATGGACGGAGGGCCGGTGAGGCCAGCTGTCTGCAGGACCCTCGGACAGACGGAGGGCCGGTGAGGCCAGCTGTCTGCAGGACCCTCGGACAGACGGACGGACGGAGGGCCGGGTCCTGGGCCGCTGCTGAGGAGCTTGCGACGGCAGGAGGAGCCCTGTGGCCTGTCCGCCGGCCTCAGCGAATACCAGGCCTCCTTGGAGTTAGGGAGCTCCGAACTCCACGTTCCCGGTCGCCGTGGTGCTGGGGGGGGGGGGGGGGCCGGGGCTGTGAGGGCCGGACCCTCCGGCTGGGCCTGGGGCTGTGAGGGCCGGACCCCTCCGGCTGTGCCCGGGGCTGTGAGGGCCGGACCCCTCCGGCTGTGCCCGGGGCTGTGAGGGCCGGACCCCTCCGGCTGTGCCCGGGGCTGTGAGGGCCGGACCCTCCGGCTGTGCCCGGGGCTGTGCGGGCCGGACCCTCCGGCTGTGCCCGGGGCTGTGAGGGCCGGACCCCTCCGGCTGTGCCCGGGGCTGTGCGGGCCGGACCCCTCCGGCTGTGCCCGGGGCTGTGCCCGGGGCTGTGCGGGCCGGACCCCTCCGGCTGTGCCCGGGGCTGTGCGGGCCGGACCCCTCCGGCTGTGCGGGCCGGACCCCTCCGGCTGTGCCCGGGGCTGTGAGGGGCCGGACCCCTCCGGCTGGGCCTGGGGCTGTGAGGGCCGGACCCCTCCGGCTGTGCCCGGGGCTGTGAGGGCCGGACCCTCCGGCTGGGCCTGGGGCTGTGAGGGCCGGACCCCTCCGGCTGTGCCCGGGGCTGTGAGGGCCGGACCCTCCGGCTGTGCCCAGGGCTGTGAGGGCCGGACCCCTCCGGCTGTGCCCGGGGCTGTGAGGGCCGGACCCCTCCGGCTGTGCCCAGCTGTGCGGGCCGGACCCTCCGGCTGGGCCCGGGGCTGTGAGGGCCGGCCCCCTCCGGCTGGGCCTGGGGCTGTTCGGGGCCACGGCAGAATTAGTCTTCCCGTCTCCCCATCCTCAGAGCCCAGCGTGCTGCCCAGCACACGGGTCTCCGGGAATGGTCATGGTCAAGGGCTAGGTCATCTTAATGCCGTGAATTTCTGCCTCCCCCTTCCACGGGCTGGCTGCTAAGTGTAGGAATCAGCGTGTGTGGTGTGCAGAGTCAAGGCTGTCTGCCATCCTTTGAACGATCCGAGGACCAGGAAAATCTGTTAAGAACCTCCAGGATCTACTGTAACAGCCCAGGCGGTACAGCTTCCTCGTGCAACACTGTATCCACCTGCCTCCTCTTCTGCAACTTCGTCACCTCCCCACAGGCCCCGCCCACAGAAGCCACTTGCTCTCCTCCGCTCTTAGGGCAACTAGTCTTGGACTGCCTTCGCTCCTCTCTCTTTCCATCCATCCATCCATCTGTCCAGAGAGCCCTCAACCCACCGAGGGTCCATTCGTCGGTCCATCTGTCTGTCCGTCCGCCAGTCCCTGGGACAGACCTGGGTGTCTGCCGCCCCCTCCCGTTCCTCCTGGTCAGAGTGCTGGTGGAGGGGAGCCGGGGTTGTGTTCGGGGTCCTGCCGGGCGGGACCCCGAGGCCCTCCCCTCCCCCCGGCATCCAGGGATTGCGGTCTCCGTGGACCTGCTTCCTGTGTTTGTGTTCCTGCTTCCTGCGGCCAAGCTGCGACCTCCGAGAGCGGAGGCCCTTTTGTCTAAGGGGCTGCTCCTCTTTACCCTCGACCCGGGGAAGCCTGTGGGCGGGAGGCAGCCGCCGGGGGCGGGGGGGGGGGGGGCTTCGTAAGATCCTTATCCTTGGTGGTCGCCCTGGGACCGGAGCCAGGATTGCCCGTCTCTCGTCAGGGAGAAGCGTGCTGTTACTCAGAGCCACCGGAGTGTCCGGGCCACTCAGTTACCGTCGGGTTTTTATATTTATTTTTTTAAAATAAATTTTACTGATTTTTTACAGAGAGGAAGGGAGAGGGATAGAGAGTTAGAAACATTGATGAGAGAGAAACATTCATCAGCTGCCTCCTGCACATCCCCTACTGAGGATGTGCCCACAACCAAGGCACATGCCCTTGAGCGGAATCGAACCCGGGACCTTCAGTCCACAGGCCGACGCTCTAGCCACTGAGCCAAACTAGTCAGTTTGGGCTTTTAAAGGTGCGGGCAGGGCACCCATGGGTTCCTGTGCCTGCGCTCAGACCGTGTGTTTAGCAGGGTCTTCAAAAGATAAAGTGTTGTTACTACGTTATTGTCTTTATTGTTATTTTAGTAGTTTTTAAATATTTTTATTGATTTCAGAGAGGAAGGGCGAGGAAGAGAGAGCTAGAAGCATCCGTGATGAGAGAGAATCACGGACCTGCTGCCTCCTGCACGCCCCTTCTGGGGATGGAGCCCACAGCCTGGGCCTGTGCCCTTAACCAGGAATCGAACCCTGACCTCCCGCCTCCTAGGCCGACGCCCCACCAGGGAGCCGCGCGGGCCGGGCTGTGTGGCTGGGAGGACAGGCCGTTCGGAAACGTTTGCGAGTTACTTCGGGAGAGAGCGAACAGTTCCCGTCACTATTCGCACAGCGGCATCAGCTGTTCCGGGAAAGGCGGGTTGTCCATAACCCCCAGAGAGCGGCCGCCTGGAGAGGAAGCGGGCCAAGGGGGCAGGTGTGAGGCCCCTCCCGCAGGGGGAACCGTGAGCACAGGCTCAGAGCTCTGAGTCCGGAGCCGCTCCGGCTCCCGTGTCTGCGGTAGGAGGTGCGCGTGGCCATGTGGCCTTGGAGGGGTTGTCAGTCTCAATGTTTGTAAAAATACATTTTTATTGATTTCGGAGGGAAGAAGGAGAGAGAGAGAGCAACATCAGTGAGGGGAGAGTCATGGGTCAGCCGCCTCCTGCACGCCCCACACCGGCGATGGAGCCTGCAGCCCGGCCTGTGCCCTGACCTCCCGCCTCCTAGGCCGACGCCCAGCCCCTGAGCCGCGTTTACCACGAGTGGTGTGTCTGGGCATCCAGGCTGCCCTCCTGGCGTGGCCAGGAGCCTGCCTCCTGCCCGCACCGGCCCACCCGGAGGAGGAGGAGAGGGACCCCGGCTTCCGTCCAGCCCCACCCGGTTACCGCCTCAGCCTTCGGTGGCTGTGCTTTGCATTTGGTGTTGGGCTCCCTGGGGGGAGGGGCGGGCGGGTGCTGCAGGGGGCGGAGCTTGGGGCTGAGAGGGGGTGTCTGGCTGTGGGCAAGGCCAGCGGCAGCGCCCCCCCAGCCCTCCCCCTGAGCGGGCTCACCTGGGAGGGGAGCGAAGGGCCTCCTCCGTCTGGCTGCCCCTCCGCCGGCAGCCTGGCACCTGGGTCTCCGGGGACAGCAGCCTGGGAGTGGGAGCGGCACACCCCTATGCAAATGCTCCTATTGAGGCCTAATGTATGCAGATTTATGCGCTCGGTAGAGGAGACAGTGTGTGCCTCCAGAGGGCTGTGCATCTGGAGTTTTAGTGTTATGGGCGCAGCCATGTGTGTCTGTGGTCCTATTTCCTGCTGCTTCTTGGGGACATTTCCATCACCTGCAGGCCCTCATCGCACCCCAAAAACCCTCACCGCCCCCAAAAACCCTCACCGCCCCCCGCAGGCCCTCATCGCCCCCCCCAGATCCTCACCGCCCCCCGCAGGCCCTCACCGCACCCCACAGACCCTCACCGCACCCCGCAGGCCCTCACTGCCCCCCTCAGACCCTCACTGCCCCCCGCAGGCCCTCATCGCCCCCCACAGACCCTCACCGCCCCCCACAGACCCTCACTGCCCCCCTCAGACCCTCACCACCCCCCACAGGCCCTCACCGCCCCCCACAAACCCTCACTGCCCCCCTCAGACCCTCATCACCCCCCACAGGCCCTCACCGCCCCCCACAAACCCTCACTGCCCCCCTCAGACCCTCACCGCCTCCCCCAGGCCCTCATCGCCCCCCCCAGGCCCTCACCGCCCCCCACAGACCCTCACCGCCCCCCCCAGGCCCTCACCGCCCCCCACAGACCCTCATCGCCCCCCACAGGCCCTCATCGCCCCCCCCAGGCCCTCACCGCCCCCCTCAGACCCTCACCGCCCCCCCCAGGCCCTCACTGCCCCCCTCAGACCCTCATCACCCCCCACAGGCCCTCACCGCCCCCCACAGACCCTCACCGCCCCCCCCAGGCCCTCACCGCCCCCCACAGGCCCTCACCGCCCCCCACAGACCCTCACCGCCCCCCTCAGACCCTCACCGCCCCCCACAGACCCTCATCGCCCCCCACAGGCCCTCACCGCCCCCCACAGGCCCTCACCGCCCCCCACAGACCCTCACCGCCCCCCGCAGGCCCTCACCGCCCCCCGCAGGCCCTCACCGCCCCCCACAGGCCCTCACCGCCCCCCACAGACCCTCACCGCCCCCCTCAGACCCTCACCGCCCCCCACAGGCCCTCACTGCCCCCCACAGATCCTCACTGCCCCCCTTAGACCCTCATCACCCCCCACAGGCCCTCACTGCCCCCCACAGACCCTCACTGCCCCCCTCAGACCCTCATCACCCCCCACAGGCCCTCACCACCCCCCACAGACCCTCACCGCCCCCCCATAGACCCTCACCACCCCCCCACAGACCCTCACTGCCCCCCTCAGACCCTCATCACCCCCCCCAGGCCCTCACCGCCCCCCGCAGGCCCTCACCGCCCCCCACAGGCCCTCACTGCCCCCACAGACCCTCATCGCCCCCCCCCAGGCTCTCACCGCCCCCCCCACAGGCCCTCATCGCCCCCCGCAGGCCCTCACTGCCCCCCGCAGGCCCTCACCGCCCCCCGCAGGCCCTCATCGCCCCCCGCAGGCCCTCACTGCCCCCCGCAGGCTCTCACCGCCCCCCCCACAGGCCCTCATCGCCCCCCGCAGGCCCTCACTGCCCCCCGCAGGCCCTCATCGCCCCCCGCAGGCCCTCACTGCCCCCCACAGACCCTCACCGCCCCCCACAGGCCCTCATCGCCCCCCTCAGACCCTCACCGCCCCCCACAGGCCCTCATCGCCCCCCTCAGGCCCTCATCGCCCCCCACAGACCCTCACCGCCCCCCTCAGACCCTCATCGCCCCCCACAGACCCTCATCGCCCCCCCCCAGGCCCTCATCACCCCCCACAGGCCCTCACCGCTCCGGCCTGGGTTCCAGTCAAGAATCCCCAGCTCCAGAGGCTGCCCCTCCAGGGGCTGTGCTCCCCTGTCTGCGGGAGGGGGCGGGGAGGAGGGTGATGCTGGGCTTAGTGTGGTGGAGGGCGGGGGGAAGGTGTGGCTGAGCGGGGCTCTGAGGGGGTTGTGCTGCTTGTTCCCCGTTGCTCACCGGCTGCGGGTCCGGCTGAGAGGGAGCGGAGCCGGTTTCTGGCTGCAGGCTCCCGGTGTGAGCAGTCACCCCGGCCGCACCGGGCTGGCACACGGCAGGACAGGCAGGCCCATGGCTCCCCGTCACTCCCAGAGGCTGCGGGAGGGCAGGCTGGCCGGCGGGTCCCGGGGGGCCCAGTGGAGGTGTGGCCCCGATGGCCCCCGGCCTGCCTGGTGCAGCTGAGCGCCCGCCCGGGAGGTCTCTGGACCGGACTCTGGACCTGCTGCTGCGGTGATGGCGCCCCAGGGCGGGCCTGTCCCCATGCCTGGCTCTCCCTGGGAGGGGAGGGGAGCAGCTTCCGCCCACGGCCTGGGCTCTGCAGAGCCACCATGCCACATGCAGTGCCCGAGTCTCCCCCAACAAAGGGGACACCCCCCTTCCGCCTCAGCGGATGGGGCGGGAAGGCAGGGCCGGCTCCCGGGAGGCAGTTTGCAGGAGAGCGTCCGTGTGCTCTAATCACTGCGCACGCCCCTCCCGCCAGACGGAGGGGTCTGTGTGGGTTTGCCGGAAGGCAGCCAGGAAGGTGGGGGGGGGCAGGCTGTCTGGCACAGAGCAGGGGGAGGGGCAGGGGAGAGGGAGGGAGGGTGGAGCCGGGGTGCAGGAGGGAGGCCTGGCCGGCTCTCCTGGCCTGACCATCACCTCCCGCCTCCTGACCACGCAGACTGCGGGGCCCAGAGGGAGCTCTGCCGCCCGCTGTGGTCGCCGCGGGCACTTTCCCTGCCACTTCCTCCCTTTCCCCCAGCAGCCCGGCCAGAGCTTCCCTTCCTGCCAGCCGGCGCCAGCCAGTGCCCGCAGGGAGGGAGGCGGGCCTGGCTGCGGGCAGGATGGAGCGGGCGGTCTCCCTCTGACCCCTCGCCGCGCGGGCCTCGGCCGGGGCGGGCTCTGCACGCACAGGAAGTCCCCCCGTGGGCATCGGTGAGGGGAGAGCCTGGGCTGCGGTCAGTCAGGCCTGCCGCCTGCTTAGGGAGGGCCGGGAGCCGGGCTCGCCGAGTGCCCCCCGGACACCGGGCGCCTGCCGGGGCGCCTGCCGGATTGTGCCCGAGAGCAGCGGTCCCACCCCCACCCTGCCCGCTCCTGCCGCCGCCTCCTGTGTGAGGCCGTGTTCCCGCTCATGGACACGCCTGTCTCCGGTCCCGGGCGTCCCCAGCGTGTGCCCGCGTCCCCACGCGGGTTCTGTGGGCCCGCCCTCCCCCTCCGCCGTGCATTCTTCGCAGACGTCCCCTCCCGTTAGCGTCTCACTCGCCACCGCTGGGCCCGGAGGGCTGCTTTCCGGCCCCCAGAATGGGCCGGGCACGCCACACACAGCACACGCAGCACACGCAGCACACGCCACACACATATTATACACAGCACACGCAGCACACAGCACACGCAGCACACGCCGCACACATATTATACACAGCACACGCAGCACACGCCGCACACATATTATACACAGCACACGCAGCACACAGCACACGCAGCACACGCCGCACACATATTATACACAGCACACGCAGCACACGCCGCACACATATTATACACAGCACACGCAGCACACACAGCGCGTGTTTGTTGAATGAATGACACTGACCGGCAGGCTCGTTGAGAGTGCAGCTCCAGGGGCTGGTGGGAACACTGTTTCTCTGGCCGCCGGTGGGACTGGTTAGTGGGAACTAGTTTCTCTGGCCGCCGGTGGGACTGGTTAACGGGAACTAGTTTCTCTGGCCGCCGGTGGGACTGGTTAACGGGAACGAGGTTTCTCTGGCCGCCGGTGGGACTGGTTAACGGGAACTAGTTTCTCTGGCCGCCGGTGGGACTGGTTAGTGGGAACTAGTTTCTCTGGCCGCCGGTGGGACTGGTTAACGGGAACTAGTTTCTCTGGCCGCCGGTGGGACTGGTTAACGGGAACGAGGTTTCTCTGGCCGCCGGTGGGACTGGTTAACGGGAACTAGTTTCTCTGGCCGCCGGTGGGACTGGTTAGTGGGAACTAGTTTCTCTGGCCGCCGGTGGGACTGGTTAACGGGAACTAGTTTCTCTGGCCGCCGGTGGGACTGGTTAACGGGAACGAGGTTTCTCTGGCCGCCGGTGGGACTGGTTAACGGGAACTAGTTTCTCTGGCCGCCGGTGGGACTGGTTAACGGGAACTAGTTTCTCTGGCCGCCGGTGGGACTAGTTAACGGGAACGAGGTTTCTCTGGCCGCCGGTGGGACTGGTTAACGGGAACTAGTTTCTCTGGCCGCCGGTGGGACTGGTTAACGGGAACTAGTTTCTCTGGCCGCCGGTGGGACTGGTTAACGGGAACCAGTTTCTCTGGCCACCGGTGGGACTGGTTAACGGGAACCAGTTTCTCTGGCCGCCGGTGGGACTGGTTAACGGGAACTAGTTTCTCTGGCCGCCGGTGGGACTGGTTAACGGGAACTAGTTTCTCTGGCCGCCGGTGGGACTGGTGTACAGAGACCTGTTTCTCTGGCCGTAGGAAGAGGTGTGATTTTTAAAAGATGATGTTTGAGAAGCTGATCGGTGAGTGTTGACCCTTAGGAAGCAGGAGGAATTTTGAGTGGCTGGTCGGGAGGAGCCACGGTGAGGGGGCTCGGACCCCCAGGGCCTGGCCTCCTGGCGGAGGGGCCCCGGCGCCCGGCTGCCGCCCGGCGTTCCGGCCCGGTGCCCGGCGGGCTCCGGGTCCCCGTGCGCTCCCGTCGCTGCTCCAGGGAGGAATGCTGCCGCCTGAGCGGTGTGTCCTGCTCCTCGGCGGGATCGGGCGAGTTCTCGGTGATCCAGAACCTTCAGAGTGGCTCTGAGGCTGTCACCAGTTCTGGTCCCCGAGGCCGGAGGTCAGGCCCCCGGCTGCCGGGTGAGAGAGCCTGGCCCGGTGACTGATGACGGCCCGGGCTCAGGCCGGGAGGGGGGTTTGAAGAGCCTGTCAGACAGCAGAGGGATCGGGACCCCTGGCTCCCAGCGCCCGGCACCGACTGCCCACGGGTCTCCCCACCTGCAGTGTCTTGTGGGAATTTACTTACGTGTGCACGTTAAGGCCTGTGTGGTATGTGTGCGTGCTGTGTGTGTGCGTGCTGTGTGTGCTGTGTGTGTGTGTGCTGTGTGTGCTGTGTGTGTGCTGTGTGCGTGCTGTGTGGGTGCGTGCTGTGTGTGCTGTGTGTGCTGTGTGTGTGTGTGCTGTGTGCGTGCTGTGTGTGCTGTGTGTGTGTGCGTGGTGTGTGTGCTGTGTGTGCTGTGTGTGTGCTGTGTCTGCAGGCCCGCTCGGTCTCCGCGTCGATCCTCTCTCAGAAGCAGGTCTTGTACATTCTTCATGCGTCCCTCTCGCTGGCGTGGCTGGGTGTGTGCGGCACCGGGAACCAAAGGGTGGTGGGAGGTGGCCTTCCCAGGAGGCGTCTGTGTGCCTCCTTCGCCCCCGGGGGGAGGCCTCTGCTGTGGGGGCCGGGCTGGGACGCGGTGTCACTTTAAACCCCGCCCGGCCCGGGCAGGTGAGCTGCTGACTTAACAGCCACCTGCCAAGGGCTTCCCTCCCTGAGTGCCAGGTGGCCCCGTGTTTAAGGCAAGCGTGTCAGCCCCTGCCTGCCTCTGTTTTTCCTTTTAATGTCTTTTCGTTTTTTTAAATTTTTAAATATAGTCTTTATTGACTTTAG
>NW_023425483.1:90000-104765 GCF_014108245.1 Pipistrellus kuhlii
CCATGCCCTTGACCGGGAACTGAAACGGGGGCCCTTCACGCTGAAGGCGGGTGCTCTGTCCGCTGAGCCACACCGGCTAGGGCTGGGATCGTTTCTTTAGTATAAATTCGTCAATACAGATCTGTTGTGTTTTGTTTTGTTTTTAAACATATTTTATTGATTTTTTTTTTTTTTTTTACAGAGAGGAAGGGAGAGGGGAAGAGAGCTAGAAACATCGATGAGAGAGAAACATCGACCAGCTGCCTCCTGCACACCCCCTGCTGGGGATGTGCCCGCAACCAAGGCGCATGCCCCTGACCGGAATCGAACCCGGGACCCTTCAGGCCCCAGGCCGACGCTCTATCCACTGAGCCACACCGGCCAGAGCTAAAAATAGAGATTCCGGGCGCTCAGCCTGCTGGCGAGCATTCAGAGCCCGGTCTGCCCATGCCGGAGCGCCTGCCCGGGAAAGGCTGGTGACGCCTGGTCACGGGGGACGGGGAGCTGCGTGGAGCAGCTGGCCTGCCCGTGAGCTTCGTGGGCACCGGCTGCCGGACGTGGCGTTGGGGAGGGAGGGAGCAGCTGGAAACCTGGGTGAGGGTGAACTCTCTGCTCCTCAGTTAACGAGGCTGACTTGCCTGTTGCCAAGGAGATGCCGTCTGGGGACGGTTCCAGATCCCCGGAGCCCGGGAGGCCTCCCACGGCTCCATCCTCACTAGCACCAGGCGGTCAGTGTCAGCTGTTCGCCTGCCTGACAGCACTTGGGCCTTGGACCTGGGCTTTGTTTTTTTAAAAAAAATTTGTATTGACTTCAGAGAGGAAGGGAGGAGGAGAGATAGAAACATCTGTAATGAGAATCCTGGATTGGCTGCACACCCCCCACTGGGGATCAACCCAGGCCTGTGTCCTGACCAGGAATCCAACCGTGACCCCCTGTTCACGGGTCTCAACCCCTGAGCCACGCCAGCCGGGCTGGACCTTGTTTTTTTTTTTTTTTAAAATATATATATTTTTATTGATTTTTTTACAGAGAGGAAGAGAGAGGGATAGAGAGTTAGAAACATCATGAGAGAGAGTCATCGATCAGCTGCCTCCTGCACACCCCCTACTGGGGATGTGCCCGCAACCAAGGTACATGCCCTTGACCGGAATCGAACCCGGGACCCTTCAGTCTGCAGGCCGATGCTCTATCCGCTGAGCCACCCCGGTTTCGGCTGGACCTTGCTTTTGATCGGAGTGCATCGGTGGGCTCGCTGCTGCGCCGGTTACATGGTGCACCGGTTACATGGTGCGACGGTTGCATGGTGCGCCGAGGTTTTTGACTCAGCCTTACAACGGGCTCAGCATTCTGGAGAAAGGGGCTGGTCATTTGGGAAGGCATTGGGGGTCAGGATCTTCAGCTGAAGGAAGTAGAGATTCCTCCCTCGACTCGAGACCCCTTGCTTTTATTAACACCATTTGTGCCAAGGCAAGGTGGAGATAATACACCTCAGAGGGTAGGGTATCAAAGGGTATTGTCAGATTGGGGAACAGCCTACAGCTGTTCAGCTGTTTGGCCAACAGGAGGCAATAACATGCCCTGAGCTGTCTGGCAGCTAACGATTATCCTATTCAGGTTTGGGCGAAGTGCCGTTTCCAACAGGTGAATTACATTTGTGGCTCATCCTTGTGGAGCCGCCCAAGCCTCACCAACCTTTTGGTGAAAGTCTTGTAATGACGACACGCTGGAATCGGTTCCCGGCAAAGGTGTGTGAGGCTGTGAGGCCGGGTGGAGGAACGTGGATCAGCCTGGTGCCTGTGTTCCAGGGTCCGAGTCCCATCTGTGCTGCTCACTGGCTCCTGGCTCCCGTCTCCCAGGTGCCCTCGGGCCTCAGCATCCTCGTTTGAAATGTGGGGATGATGCTGTCACCAAGTTACCAAGGAAACGGTGGTCAGAGGGCCCCGGGCCAGGACCAGGCAGGGTAGCTGGCCGTTGGGTGGGAGCTGTCCCTGTTGCTCCTGCATACACACCCAGTTCCTGTCGCTTTCTCGTCCCTCTCCTTCCTCTTCACTTGCGCTCACGGCGTGGATCCGGGCCCGGGCACTGTCTGGCCACAGCCCCGCTCCCCTCCACACACACTGACCGCCTGATGGCCAAGTGGCGACGGGTCCCCGGCTCTTAGGCATCATCGTGCCCACGTATCGAGGCCGGACCTCGGCCACTCGCCGTCTGTGAGCCGAGGTGGGCTGAGAGCCGGCTCAGTCGGCTGAGAGCCGGCTCAGCGGCCCCGGAGTCCGGGCCCCGCGGACCAGTGGTGGATGATGGGAAGGAGAGGTGGCTGGCAGCTGAGGGAACAGGGCTCTGCGTCCCGCGCTGGTTGTCCAGGCATCACAGGCACGGCTGCCTTCTCCTCTCTGAAATCAGCAAAAGGGAGAAAGAAGCCTCTCTCCCACGTCTCTTCCCCTGTGCTCGTCCCCGTGTGGCGTCACGTGGCTCGGGCCTGTTTCCTGGGGAAAGGCCTGCGTCTGCCCCATTGTCTTCTGGGCTGACCTCACTCCCAGCTGAAGGTCACCCCAGCCTCCACCGCGGCTCCTGCACCTCTGCCGCTGGGGCTTCTGGGTCCAGCCCGGCGTGGGGGCCGCCCCTCCTCCTCCCGCTTCCTTCGGGGCCGAGGGAGCACCTCCTGCTGCCGGGTCCCGGTGTGTGTGTGATGCTCCCCCCCAGACAGCCGCTTCCTGCCCTGCGTCTGAGCTCCTCGCTCAGTCCCGGGGGCAGAGCCGAGTGAGGAGGCGTCTGGGGACCCAGCAGGCGTCCTGCCGGCGTCTGCCCCGGGAACAGGCCACCTGGGCGGGCACTGGGGGGCCTTCGCGCTGCTGGTGCGTCCGCCTCCATTGTCGGCTCCCAGACCTCCTCCCAGCACCAGGAGCCACAGTGCCTGTCGCCTGCTCTGGCCTCTCATTCACCTCTGCCGAGGGCAGGGGCGGGGCCAGGGAGGGCGGTGGCACTGGGGGCTGGACTTGGCGACCCCGGAGGCTCCTGACGACATGGCCTCGGCCACACTCACAGCCTGTGCGCCCTCCGCCACTGCTGTCGGATTCACCCCGCCGGGTGCCCGTCATTGGCGGGCTGTTCCTCAGGTCGGACATTTGGCTTCTACCCCGTTGCTTCTCAGCTGTACTTGGCGCCCCCCCTCCCAAAACAGAAGCAAGGCCACCTACTTTGGCCTGTTTAGGGCTCAGGGGCTGAGCATCCACCTAGGAACCAGGAGGTCAGGGTTCGGTTCTGGTCAGGGCACAGGCCCGGGTTGTGGGCTCCATCCCCAGTGCAAGAGGCAGCCGATCTCGGAGTTGGTTATTCTTGTCACCAATTGGGTGATTCTTGTCATTGAAGTTTCTAATCTCTCTCTCCCTCTCCCTTCTTCTCTGAAATCAATTTATCTATCTATGTACTATATATATAAAAGCCTAATGTGCAAGTTGTCCCTGCGGGAGTTCAACCAGGAGACCAGGAGTTTGATCCCTTGCTATGACATGTGCTGCCCACCAGGGGGTGTTGCGGGACGGAGGAAGGCCCCGATGGGACCTGATCCCTGGGCAGCCCTAGGGACCCTACCTGTGCACGGATTTCATGCACGGGGCCTCTAGTGTGTATGTATGTGTACATATAAAAAGTCGCACTAGAGCCGGGACTCCCGATGCTGCCGAGTGTGGGTTCGGGAGGGACTCCGGGGCTGGAGCCCAGCGCCTGTGTCGGAGGCGGGGCTCCGTTACAGGCCAGCGGCACTGCAGTACGTTACGGTCAAAACGCACGGTGCTGCTGGCGAGTCTGCCGCGCCCGGAGACGCCGGGCTCCGCCCCGCTGGGCGTCATGTCCTCCATCGGGAGCCCTGTGTCCTGTCCCTGTCCACGGACACTGCGGCCTCCCTCCCGGCGTCCGCACACTCCATCAGGGCCCGCTGAGTGCCGCCGGCCGGTCTGTCAGCGCCTGCTGAGGGTGAAATACTAAGCGTGTCTGTCAGCAGCCGCCCTCGCAAAGCAGGGCTGTTCCTCCCGCTCTCAGGGGAGACTCTGAGGCTTGGCAGGGACGGGGAGGACGCCTTCCGAGGCAACGAGCAAGGATGCGTTGGGCCTTTCTGCCCCCTGCTGGGCGGGGGAGGGGGCGCCGTACAAGGTGGTGTCCTGGAGGGGTGACGTGGCAGTGGGCCTCGCCGCACCCCAGCCGTGCCCCCACCCACGGCGTTCCCGGCGCCCCGCCTGGCCCGGCGCCCTGCCGGTTCCCGGGGGGACGAGGGTCGGCCGTGGAGGTGGGACCGGGGGCCCGGGGTCTCGGCGGAAGGCCGGTCCCGCGGGTGGTGTGTGCAGGGGCAGAGGCCCGGGAGGGCCTGGTCCTCACACCGTGAAATGGGATTTGTCCTGCGAAGCCTCGAAGCGGCCCTCACGTGCCATCCCCGTAGCTGTGACCGGGGCCTGAACCCTGTGCTGATGGGTCTGCCCTCTGCGTTGCAGGCGCTGGACGTGGACCGGATGGTGCTGTACAAGATGAAGAAGTCCGTGAAGGCCATCAACATCTCTGGGCTGGGTGAGTCCCTCCCCGGCCGCTCCGAGGTTCGGCCGTCCAGCACCAGCAGTGATGAGCCCAGGCTCCGCTGTCACTGCTAGTGAACAGCCACGTACATCCCCTTTTTCTTTTTCTTTTTTAAACACATCGTTAGTGAGGAAGGTATTACCTGTGTCCCATTGACCTCCAGCCCGCATACCCCCACCCTGGCCCTCACCACGCCATGGTCTGGGCCGTGGGTTATGCATGTGTGCATGCAAGGCCTTGGCTGACTCAGTCTCCTTTTTCTGGGCGTGCAGTCACAGAGGTGAGCTGAGGTGTTGACGGTTTAGACGTGTTTCTGAGGGAGTCAGTTCCACGGTAGGTGTCGGCGGTGTGTGACGCAGACTGTCCCGCGGTGAAGGCGTCGGAGGGACTTGGAGCAGCCAGGCTGTTTCTACAGCCCTTGAGCCAGAATGGTGTTTACTGTCTGACCTGGAACCACACGGCACTCACGTGTGCCCACACCTGCCTGTCAGCGAGCCCGGTGCCCGCCGCCCGCCCTCAGAGTTTGGGCTCAGTGGGTGCCGGATGGAGCCTGAGTGTGAGCTAATCAGCTGTGTGCTTAGGTGGCGCGGAAGCTGCAGGCCTTTCAGAGTCTACCCTGTTTCCCCGAAAATAAGACAGTGTCTTATATTAATTTCTTCTCCCAAAGTTGCGCTAGGTCTTATTTTCAGGGGATGTCTTATCTTTCCATGCACTAGGTCTTATTTTCAGAGGATGTCTTATTTTCGGGGAAACACGGTAGCTGGGGCACACATTTGCACACAGATGCACACACCAAACACACGAAAACACTCGCATGCTTATGCATAGGTGTGCACACATGCACGTGTAACACCTAGGTTTATGGACTGGACCGAAAACGCATCGGCAAGCCCCCCGCGCATACAACGCGAGCGCTTTCTTACACGCCGTAGGTCTGTTATTCCCAGAGCCGTTAAGACAGCAGTTAGTTGAGAAACGGTTTCTACCGCAATTTTCCCCAATCACAATGGACTGCGGTCTGAGCTCGATTAAAAGGCCGGTTGGTGTTTGTTCTGGAACCTGTGCTGGTCTAGGACCCCGGCCCTGAGGTGCCGCTGGACGGCAGAGCCGTTTCCTCGTGTGTCTGACGGGGGGCGGGGGAGACGTCCGTGTGTCTCTGGGAGGTCCCTCCGTTGCTGACGTGGGAGAGGAACCTCGCATCTGAGAACCGAAAGCTCGGTGGGAGGCCCGGGAGGCGGGTGTCCGTGTGGGCGCGGGAGAGTCACTGCTGGGGCGGCTTGCCCCGACGAGGAAGTGAG
The DNA here is from genome assembly GCF_014108245.1 of Pipistrellus kuhlii. Taxonomy (NCBI): domain Eukaryota; kingdom Metazoa; phylum Chordata; class Mammalia; order Chiroptera; family Vespertilionidae; genus Pipistrellus; species Pipistrellus kuhlii. The sequence continues at coordinate 95,842 of NW_023425483.1, forward strand.
CTCCCGGGCAGGTTCCACGGAGAGTGGAGGTGGCGCTGAGGAAGTGGGGGAGGGAGCCTGGCTCAGATGTGGTCTGAGATTCGGGCTGTCGCTCGTCTGCGGTGGAGGCGGCCATCGGAATCCCGGTGGGTGGCTGGGGGAGGGGGACCTGGCAGCCAGGACGCCCGTTCATCACCGGAGGAAGCCGAGCCGGAGGCAGCGCCGAGGTTGGAGCCTGAGCCGCGGGGTCAGCAGGGCCGTGCCCGGGGTCCTGGTCCCTGGAGGGTTAGGCTGCTCTGGCTGGGCCTTTCTCACCGCGTGTGGTCTGCACCCCAGACGTGGTGTGAGGTGATGCAAGCATGCCTTCCCGGAGGCACCCAGCTCTGTCCCGGTGTGAGAGGCGTCCGTGACCACAGGAGACGAAAGCAGCACAGGCTACAGGCCGAGGTCTCAGGTGCCATCCGCCCAGGGCTCCCCTCGCGCACGGGAGATGCCAGCTGCAGCATTGGTGCCTCCCAGCCTGCTTCCTCGTCCGCAGTTGTCATCGAGATGCGGCTGTGCGTGTGCATGTGCACGTGTGTACTGTGTCCCATGTCCCATGCACGTGTGTGCTGTGTCCCGTGTTCCGTGTGCGCCTGTCCTCTGACTGCACACCGGGCGGACGGTGGCGCATTGTACCTTTGTGCCGGCAGTGCCGTCTGCTGCGGAGGGAATAGGCTGTTAGTCACTCACACAGGCCTCCGCTGTCCCTTCCTGTCATTGATGTGGGGAGTGATCAAAGGACAGGGCCAGACTCCGGTGTTCACTTCCTCATAGGCGACCTCACCTTTACCTCCCTGGCCCCACTGCTGACGCAGGCAGCCTGGAGACGTCCCGTGGCGACCGGTAGGTCAGTGGTTTCAGAGGTCCAAGCGGGAGGCCCAGGAGGACATGAGGAGATCAGTGAGTTAGAAGGAGGCTGGGAAGTAGGAAGAGCACGGTGTGTGTGTGTGTATGTGTGTATGTGGGGGGAGTGCAAATGCCACAGGCCGTGTGGCAGGATCGGGTTGCAGGGTCCCCGTCAGTCACCAGCGGCCCCCTCACCACCACCTGAGCCTGAGGTCTGGGGTCACCAGCTGCCCATTCACCGTTCACCACCCACATGTTCCTGGGGTTGGCACCTCCGTTCTGCTGCTGCTCTGGGAATTCCTACCTGACGTTGGAGCCTCAGCTCAGATGCCCCCTCTGGCGCCTCTGGGCCTCAGCACCCAGCACGCCTGGCTCTGCAACGACGCCTGGCCGGCTTACCTCGCCCTGGACGGTGACACATGCGTCTGAGTCCCAGCAGGGCAGCCACCCTGTGGCAGGTGGGGGGGAGGGCGGGGGGGTGATGAGAGAGGGGGGAGGGGCAGGTGGGTGGTTGCCTTGCTGTGGGTCCTGTCCCGCCCCCGTCCCACCCCTGGCAGCGCTGGGCGGTGGCCGGCCTGTGCCTGGCCTGTTGAGTTGTGGTTGGTCCAGTGACGTTTGCTGCACTACACGCACTGGGCATGTCCTCGGTGTCCGTGTTTGCACGTGATAGTCAGACAAACAGAGGAGCACACACAGCCCAGCCGGCACAGCCGGGGCTGCCTGGGTCCGTCTGGGCGCACGGCATCCCCCCACGTGGGCGCGGAACGTGGGGCTCTGCGTGAGGTGCGGGCCGGAGGGCCGCGGCTTCCCTGGGAAGAGCCGGTGTTACCCGTGGTCGCGGGGACTCCTGCCCGCCCTCCCGCCCCTCCCCCGCCGGAGCGCCCGGTCTGGATCCCTCTCGAACCGGGTTACAGCCGTGTCTGAGCCGGGAGCGGGAGAGGGGGCTGGTTTTAGAACAGCCTTCACGGGGCCATAAATAAAGCTGAGGCCCAGTCTGGGCTCTCTCCAGAAACTTACTCCCAAGCTGCTTATTTTAGGCTCCTGTTTTAAATTTGGTTTTGGCCAAAGAAAAAGACAGGCGCTCCGCCACGTTCTGTTCCCCAGGAGGAAAGTCTGCGGCGGGGGGGGGGGGGGGGGGGGGGGGGGCGGGGGGGGGGGGGGGCAGGAGAGGGCAGGGGGGGGGGCGCAGGAGAGGGCAGGGGGGGGGGGCGGAGCCCCGGGCTGCGGTCTTTATTAAGAACCTTCACGTTTATTTGCAAGAAGAGAAATTTGTTTTCAACTAGAGTCCGAGCTGGTTTGGCTCCGTGGATAGAGCATTGGGCTGAAGGGTCCCGGGTCCGATTCCGGTCAAGGGCACATACTTAGGTCACAGGCTTGATTCCGGTCCTGGTCAGGGTGCAAGCGGGAGGCAAACAATTGATGTGTCTCTCACATCGATGTTTCTCTCTCTGTGTCTCTTCCCTCCCTCCAATCTCTAAAAAAAAGACAAAAGAAAAAGAAATCAATGAAAAAATAGCCTCAAGTGAGGATTTAGAAGAAAAGAAAAAGAAAAAAAAACACCTCAGGTAGATCAACTAAAGGTCCCCTGACCTATGCTGGGACAGCGCGAGCATCAGGAATGATGATGCAGCGGATGGAAACGCTTTAATATAAATACGTGAGGTCATTAGGATGCTGAGCAGTGATGATGAAATCACATTACAAGAGATGATGATGATGAGATTATGTTACCTATGATTGTCATGATGAGATCATGTTACATGAGATGATGAGATCATGTTACATGAGATGATGAGATCATGTTACATGAGATGAGATGAATTTATCATGACGCATGAGATGATCAGGAGATCATCGTGATACATATGTGATGGTGATACATGAGCTGGTGATGATCATGAGATGATGAGATCCTGTTATATGAGTTGGTGATCATGAGCTGACACATGAGCTGACACATGGTGAGATCGTGTTACATGTGATGAGATGATGGTGCGTTCGTGTTCCATGAGCTGGTGATGATCATGAGATGATGTGATCGTGTTCCATGAGCTGGTGATCATGAGATGACACATGAGCTGGTGAGATCATGTTACATGAGATGAGATGGTGGTGCGATCATGTTCCATGACTTGGTGATGATCATGAGGTCATCATGGCACCTGAACCAATGACCGGGATGATGATGCCACCGCGCCGGAAAGCCGCCGTGGCCACCATTGGCGTTGCCAGGGTTACCACGTTACTGCGGAGTTTCTAGGGGAGACTTCTTTGTGATGTAACCGCAGCGGTTGGGAAGCCCAGGAGGGACAGAGGACGTCGTCCGTCCGTCCGTCCGTCCGTCCGTCCGTCCGCCCTCGGTGCCGGAAGGGGAAGCTTGGCTGACGCTCCCGCGCCAGGCTGGCTCCTCCCCAGGGGCCGGGGCTGGGCAGCAGCCTGCGTCGTGGGCGGAGGGTGATGGCGCCCTGCCCGCCTCTTCCAACCGTGTGACCTGGGGGACCCTCTGAGCACCACTTCGTTCAAGGGTAAAGGGCCTCAGGGACCAGGGTACGTGGAACCTGAGGTGACAGGCCGCCTGCCAGGCCGGAAAGCGATTCCCTGCCCTGGGGGTTCACATGGAGCAGCCTGGACGTCTGGGCACCATTTTTGTTTGTTTGTTATTATATGTTTTTGTGGATTTCAGTGAGGAAGGGAGAGGGAGAGAGAGGTAGAAACATCCATGGTGAGAGAGAATCATGGATCGGCTGCCCCTTACACGCCCCACCCTGGAGATCGAGCCTGCAACCCGGGCCTGTGTCCTGACCGGGAATCGAACCATGATCTCCTGGTTCATAGGGCGATGTTCACCCCCTGAGCCAGGCCGGCCGAGCCAGGCACCAGTTTGAAGGGCTCCACGTGGCCCCAGGGACTGGCCGCTGCACCTGTCCCTCCCCGGGGCAGTGACCAGCCCGCGGCCGTGGCTGTCGCTCCTTTAACCCCCCGGGACGGCCCCGCCCGGCCGCCAGGTTTGAAGTAGTTCTGACAGCTTGTGGCTGGGAAGGAGCTGCCCCAAGACGGACCACCGGGTCCAGAATGAAAAGTGGGTGAAGTGGAAGGTGGAACCATCGTCTCTGAAATGCAGCTTTTGTTGTTCTTTCCCTTTCTTGGATTTTAAGAGAGGAAGGGGGGGAGGGAGGGGTAGGAACATGGCTGAGAGGGAAGGGTCACTGATTCGCTCATACTGATGCCTCCTGAATGCCCCCAACCGGGGATCGAACCCCTGACCTCCTGGTCCATAGGCTGATGCTCAGCCACTGAGCCACGCCCGCCGGGCTCAGGTGCGGGTTCTGCCGAGGGCTCGGTTTCGCCGGCAGCTGGAGCGCCCGGTAACCGTCCCCTCCCACCGCAGCGCACGTGGAGAACGAGGAGCAGTACACGCAGGCGCTGGAGAAGTTCGGCGGCAACTGCGTGTGCAGAGACGACCCGGACCTGGGCAGCGCCTTCCTCAAGTTCTCGGTGTTCACCAAGGAGCTGACGGCGCTCTTCAAGAACCTGGTGAGTGCGGGCGCGCCCTCGGAGCGGGCGCGGGGCGGGGGGGCGGGCGCGGGGGCGGGCGCGGGGCTCCCCGGCCTGCTGCTGGACCGGACGGTGGGCGATCGCTCTGCACACACCAGGCCCCGTGGGCACACCTGAGAGCTGTAACGGCAAACACGGCTTTAAAACTCAGCCCGGTGTGGTCACTGCGCACAGCTGGGGGGCAGAATCATCCATCTGACTTCCGTCTTTAATCAGCGTACACTGTGGAAGGGCCTGTTTCCGGTGGTCACAGCCGGTGTTCAAACCTGTGGCGTGTAAGAGCGTGCTGCAGACCGTCTTACCCAGCAGCGTGACCAGCATCAAAGCGCGGACGTTACCACGAACGGTTAGGCCTGTTTTCCTCCCCAGCGCGGAGCCGAGGAGGGCTCGCTGTCAGCCGGGAGCGGGGCCGTGCGCCCGGCTGCGGGGCGGCGTGTTCGGCTCTCGCCCCCGAGTCCCCTCGGAGCCGCCAAACGGCCCAGGAAGAGCCCTGTCGATGCTGAGGTGGGGGCCCGGGGTGACAGGTCAGCCCGCTCCCCTGCCCGCAGCTCGCCCCTCCGCCTGGCTGGGGTGGGAAGGACGGCCTCCGGAGTGAGAGGCCACAGGAACAGCACCGGGAGGCCGAGCCCTCAGGAAACGGTTGTCAGACAGTCAGTGTAAGGATATGTGCCGTGGCCCTGGCTGGGGGGACCAGTGGATAGAGCCTCGGCCTGCGTTCTGAAAGGTCCCGGGTTCGATTCCAAGTCAGGGTGTGGTGGGCGGGCAAGAGGCATGCGATCCATGATTCCCTCGTTATCGTCGATGTTTCTATCTCTCTCTGTCCCTCTCCCTTCCTCTCTGAAATCAATTTGAAAAAGGTTTTACAAAAAAGGAAATGTACAATGGAAAAGAAGGGTCGGAGCAGGAGAAACTCCTCAGAAAACAGACCGAAAAGACAAAAAAAAGTAGGGAATGGAGCGTCCTTGTGGGGCCTCTCAGAACGAGAGCCTGGAGGGCAGAGGGGGCACGGACACCCAGCACCGAGACGATTCTCCCGCGAGGACTCCAGCGTCCACACACACACACACACACACACACACACCCGTCTCCGTGGGAAACGCTCAGACCAGACGCTCCCCTGAGGACCGGGATCAGGAGCCGCGCGGCCTGGGGCTTCTCGGCGGAAACCCTGGGAACGGGAGGGTCTGGCCCGAGGCCCCGAGGCCCTGGGGGACAGTGTCGTACCCGAGTCCGCCCGGGGCCGGGAAAGGAGGTTCCGGAAGCAGTCTAGCGCCTCGGAGGAGGGAGAAGGCTGAGGGAGGTGGTGTTTTCGGGGAGGAAGTCCTCCCTTTTAAAAGCCGGTGGGTCTTCTGTGCATGGTGCAGGGGGAGTCGGGGGGGGGGGGGGGGGACTGCGTGCAGAGCCGTGTCTGCGCTTCGCTCCGACCCCAGGCCCTGAGCGGGACGTCCTGGGAGGCGGGCTGGGAAGTGCCTTTTTTTTTTTTTTTTTTTTTTTGGTCAATCCTTACTCGAGGTTATTTTTTCCATTGATTTTTTTAGTTAATTTTTTTAGAAAGAGTGGAAGGGAGGGAGGGGGAGAGAGAGAGAAACATCGATGAGCGAGAGACACATGGATTGGGTGCCTCCCACACATGCCTTGACCAGGCTGGGGGTTGAAGCTGCAGCCCAGGTCCCCGCCCTGGACGGGAATCGAACCCGGGACCCCCTCATGCTTGGGACAACGCTCTCACCAGTCGGGGCGAGGGGTGTCCCTCTAATGGACGCCTGGCTGCCCCGAAGGACACGCCCTGAAAGGCCCCGGGGGTCTGAGACGGGGGTGAGACGTGCGTGTCGGGCTGCGGAGTGGGGTCTGCGGGCTGAGGCCAGGGTGGGCGCCGGGCGGCCCTGGGCTGAGGAACGTCACGTCGCTCGTTTCAAAGGGGAAGCGGGCGCTCCACCCAGCACAGGCTGCGGGGCGAGGGGCTGCCTGCGGCTCTGTCCACACGGGTGCTCCGGTCAGGGCGTCCCTGCCTACGGGGCTGACAGGTCGGCGGGAGCGCCATCCGGCTCCGTGCTCCTGTCACCAAAGCTCCTGCTCAGCACAGGGTGCTCCTCCCAGAGGGTTCCCCCCGACACGCGCCCCCCCCCCCCCCCGCCGTGTTCCCACAAACTTCCCTCAGCTTCTTTAATAAAAGTGAATATTTTTTCAACCTTTTTTTTTTTTTTTTAATGTTTTTTAGAGCAAGAGGAAGGGAGAGGGAGGGGGAGATGGAAATATCCATGGGAGAGAAACATCATCAGTGGGCTGCCTCCTGCACGCCCCCCTGCTGGGGACCAAGCCACAACCCAGGCATGTATCCTAACCAGGAATCAAACCAATCTCTCTCTCTCTCTCTCTCTCTCTCTCTCTCTCTCCCCCCCCCCCCCTCTCCTCTCTCGTTGCTGGTCCCTAAAAGTAGGCCTGTCTCAGGCCGACTTCCAGCGCGTCCTGGGCGAGTCCCTTTGGCAGCACAGGCTCGCTCTGGGCCAGGCCAAGGAGAAGGCAGCGCCCCATCCCCAGGGTCGAGCTCGCCAGCAGCAGTGCTGACCGGTGACCAGAGCTCAAGGGGCCGGCCGGACAGTGCCGGGCTGAGCCAGCGGTCTGGAGATTTGGAGAGTATGAAAGATTTGAAGGGCGTTGACCTGTGAACCAGGAGGTCACGGTTCGCTTCCCAGTCAGGGCACATGTCCAGGTGGTGGGCTCCATCCCAGTGTGGGGCGTGTGGAGGCGGCCACAGCGTCGGGACAGGTTCAAGCCTCGGACCGAGGAGAGGGCACCGTCCTCGTGGCCGCGGGCAAGTCCCAGCCGGAGGGCAGAGCCTCCCGGCACAGCGACCGCCAACAGCCGTGGCTGTGCGCCTGAACCTGTGGTCCGAACACGTGGCCCCAGGTGCCCGAGGGACGTGGGCTTGATAGGGTTCAGGTGCGCGTAGGTGAGTGGATGGGAACGTTGGTAACATCTTGGCCACGCCCTCCCTTTGCCTCGAGGCTTCGGCTGCAGAATAAAGACTCGGCTTGTGGGCGCTGTCACTGTCTCTCCATCAGAGAAGCAGCGTCCCACCCAGACCCAGCTTTCTTGTCTGTCTTTTCTCCATCCTTCACCGCCCCCCTCAGGATCACCCTTGGCTATGCTGGCATGGCACAGGGCGTGCAGGAAGCAGCCTATCTGTGATTCTCTCTCGTCATTGACGTTTCTCTCCTTTTTTCTCTGAAATTGATGGAAAAAAATACATACATATGTATATGTATATATATGTGTGTGTGTGTATATATATATATACATACATATATATATATATACTTTTTTTTAAGAAAAAGTGTAAAAGTGACAAAGCTAGAGGCAAGGAATGTCAACACCAAAGTCTTCCTGGGAAGATGGCATTGGCTGGCTCAGTCCCCGCCCGGCCCCCACCCCCCCATCTCCTGGTCCATCGCTGGTTGCTCATCAGCCGTGGCATCAGTGCAGCCAGGTGGTTCTCCATCGCCGGTGACCCTGTCTGCCCCCGCCCCCCCCCCTGAGTCACTGCGTCTCCTCGGGATTACAGGCCCTGACTGCTGTGCCTCATCTTGTCAGATGCAGGGACGGACGCAGGCGAACCCGGGACCGAGCCGGCAGGGGCGGGGGGGAGGGCGGAGAGGCAGGGCTGTTCCTGTAAAGACGGCTGTTTGCCGTTGGCATTCGGTCCACAGTGAAGGGCCTGGGTTAGGGTGAGTGATTTGTACTCACAGCGTCCATGCCTGCTGTCTGCAAAGCCGCTGGCTGGCACGTGCTCGTTCCGAGGAAGCCGGTGCCTGCCTGGCACGGAGGAAAACATCCCTGGCTTTGCTCAGGGATGACCGAGTTCTCCCCCGAGACCATAAAGCTTTCAGCATGCGTAGCCGGCCCGAGGCTTGAACCTGTCCCGACGCTGAGCCCGCCCTCCACAGAGAACCATCCATCGGCTGCCTCCTGCACGCCCCCTCAGGGGTGGAGCCCGCAGCCCGGGCCTGTGCCCTGACGGGGAGTCACACCGGCGGCCTCTAGTTCCTGGGTGGACGCTCAGCCACTGAGGCACGCTGGCCGGCCACCCTGCTCCCCTTCCTGCCGGACGCCCTCCACCGCTCCTGCAGGACAGAACCCCCCGCCACAGTCTGTTCCCGTAGCGCCCAGCAGCAAGGTTTCCCTGGTGTCCAGACAAGTCATTCCTCGTCTGGGAAGTCCCGGGTCCTATTTCCGGCTCCGGGAGTGTTGGGGGCGCTGTGTTTTCCCCACTACGCGCTCACCTCCCCCATTGCACCGGGGGCTCCGGAGCCGGGTCCGTCTATCTGTCTTTGTCTCCTCTCCCTCTCTCTCTCTCTCCCTCTCTCTCTCTCTCTCTCTCTCTCTGGGGGCTCCGGAGCGGGTCCGTCTAATCCGTCTTTGTGTCTCTCTCTCTCCCTCTCTCTCTCTCCCTCTGTCTCCTCTCTCCTCTCTCTCTCTCTCTCTCTCTCTCTCTCTCTCCTCTC
>NW_023425484.1:0-101923 GCF_014108245.1 Pipistrellus kuhlii
TTAGGTCCAAGTCTGTTGTCTCGAAGAATGAAGTCATGGACAAAAACGGCTAGCAGAAGCAGAGTTTATTGAGAGAAGTCGTCCTGGGAAAGTGCAGCTAGGGTTGAAACATGACTGTGTACAGAGCTCCCACGCCATGCGCAGCCAGGTGTAGTTCAGCATCCAAGCTCATTGAAATCCATTAGCCACGTGTGGAGTCCACATGGCCCATAAGACACGTGGGCGCAGGCGAGTGTCAGGGGGGTGGGGAGAGAGCATGGCCTTTCTGCCTAGGTAGGCCTAGGGGTAAGATACATGCTTGCTACCTTCTGATTGTTTTTTGGTGGGTTTTTTTTTTCCAAATAATTCTGCCTTATCAACATCCTTGGGATGGTTCCTACGCCTCACTGTGTTATAACTGGTTATCTGCAAGCTGCCTGTCTTTGCAACATCCATACATTTTCTTAAAAATATTTTTTATTGATTACAGAGAGGAAGGGAGGGGGAGAGAAAGATGAAAATATCAAAGTTGGAAGAGAATCATCCATTGGCCGCCTTCCTGCATGCCCTACACCAGGATCAAGCCTGCAACCTGCTCAGGTGCCCTGACAGGGAATCAAACCATGACCTCCTGGTTCATAGGTCAGTGCTCACCATTGAGCCACACCAGTCAGACAACATCCATACATTTTATTTTATTTCTACTTTTTCAATCACATTTACTGGTTCGCATAAATATTTGAAAACACATGTGTCTCCTTTCTCTATCCTTGGCACAATATATTATAGATCTTAATAAACAACAACGGTAAGTAGTCATAGGGGAAAATGCATTTTAAAATATGAAAGGTCAGTAAATAGCCAAATAGGTCAATCATTAAAGGACTAATGATTTAAAATTAAGCCACTGACTTTGCAACTTTTATTAAAATAAATTTCATCTATAAAAACAAGTTGATTTATAACTTGATCTTAACTCGTTTTGATAGCAGTTGAATTTTTACATTAAAAATTGCAAAATTTCAACTAAAGAAAAAATAAGACATTCAGGCATGGGTTTTTTTTGGTTAACCATTTTATTTTTTATTTTTATTTTTTATATGTTTTATTGAATTTTTATAGAGAGGAAAGGAGAGGGATAGAGGGTTAGAAACATTGATCAGAGAGAAACATCGATCAGCTGCCTCCTGCACAACCCCCACTAGGGATGTGCCTGCGACCAAGTTACATGCCCTTAACTGGACTTGAACCCAGGACACTTCAGTCTGTAGGCCATGCTCCATCCCCTGAGCCAAACCGGTTTCGGCTAACCATTTTATTTTTCAATATATATATTTTATTGATTTCACAGAGGAAGTGAGAGGGAGAAATAGAAACATCAATGATGAAAGAGAATCATTGATTGGTTAAATCCTGCATGCCTCTTACTGGGGATTGAGCCCGCAACCCAGGCTTATACTCTTGACTGGAATCGATCTCAGGACCTTTCAGTCCACAGGCCAACTAGGGCTAGACATGTTTACACTTTAAAAATTCTATCAACTTCAGCAAATAAAAAGTGCACATCAATTTACATTAGCCCACTGGTCCAGAATACATTTTCCATTTAAAATATTTTTAATATTTCTTCTGCACTGCATGGGTAGCTTCAGTATGTTCTTGATGAAGACAAAACTAGACAGATGTTGCCTGAGCTGAATGTGACAATCCAGCGACACACATTAAGATAATTCTCCTTTTCTTGAACTGTCAGGTCAACTATGAAGTGATGGCATCCATAGTATAAAACAATATCTGCTAAAGTAAAGTTATATCCTCTAAGATAGACTTTATCTTCAAGATATAAATTAAAATCCTTCAACAGCCAGGACCAGTTTGGCTCAGTGGATAGAGCGTCGGTGTGCAGACTGAAAGGTCCCAGGTTTGATTCTAGTCAAGGGCATGTACATTGGTTGCGGGCACATCCCAGGCAGGGGATGTGCAGGAGGGAGCTGGTCGATATTTCTCTCTCATCGACGTTTCTAGCTCTCTATCCCTCTCTCTTTCTCTCTGTGGAAAATCAATAAAATATATTTTTTAAAATTTACTTAAGATCCTTCAACAGAATGTGGATCCATGTACTCGAGTTCCTTTGTACTCCAACCATTGTTGAGCCATTGCTTTCTCTTCTACAGTGCTCCCAAGTTAATATTCTTTGTTGGCTTCTTTGACTAGATGAGCTGCTATAATAGCCAATCCTCTTAGACATGGACCGCTGTTTGTTTAAAGAACTGGAACTGGCGCTCGCCCTGAGCGCTGTACTTGTTCCCTTTACTCAGCCCCAGGGACTGCAGCAGCATCAACTCCATGGCCGCTGTCATCTTTCAGCCTCAACGTCCATACATTCTAAAGCTCATGTGTCCCGTACGCACCCTTCTTTCCCCACCAGCTGGGTTGCCTTAGCAATTTTGCCTAGCTGGGACTAGTTCTAGGTCATTTTGCCTATCTCCCTGGTTTTTCTCGGAACCAGGCAAGGTCAGCAAGCTGTATTTTACCCAGGCCTGCCACGCTCCCCTTCCCAGCCCCTGTGGGCCTGCCCCTCTACCCAGCCCTCTTCTACTATCTTCTCACCACTATATACCAGACAAGACACGAGCCACTTCTCTTTCATTTTACCTTTGGCAATGTTAGAATTCCTCGGGGAAATCAATGGCTTTTAGGATATATCTTTCTCACAGGACAATAGGCAGTGCTTGGAGAAGGGGGGAAGCACAGTTTGTGAGTGTGGGGGCTGTGGCAATGATTGATTTGATCAGAGGAAGGAGTCCTAGGTATGAGTGCTGGTTTCCAGCCTACTCTTGGCAATAGACTTCCCTCCTTCCACACAAGGTCCTATGTATCCTCTGCAGTGCTGAGTCCAGAAGGGAAAAAAGAGTTCAGAGCTGGATCTAGCAGTTTTCTCTCAGCTTCTGATACCTACAGGCTCTCATTTGCACCCACCCAACTGAGGCTGGCTCTCCATCACCCACTCCTCCCAGCCTTTCACCATCTGAGGTTTGATTTCCCTGTAGGTCTTAGTGCCTCTTGCCTAGTTCTCCCATCCTTTATAATAAAATCCTAATGTGCTAAGTGTCCAGTCATCCAGACGTTCAACTAATCAAAGCATAATATGCTAATGATATGCTAAGGCTGCTCAACTGCTTGCTATGACATGTACTTACCACGAGGGGGCAGACAGTTGACCAGTTGCTATGACATGCATTGACCACCAGGGGGAAGATGCTCTGACTGGCAGGTTAGCTTGCTGCTGGTGTCCAGCCGATAGGGACTGAGTAAGATGGGCCAGACATGCCCTGGAGCTCTCCCACAGTCTCTCCCTGGCTGCCCAACCTCCCCCATTCCTCCCCAGTCCTTATCATGCACCAGTGGGGTCCCTCGGCCTGGCCTGCACCCCTCTCACAATCCAGGCGGGTACCCCCCAACAGTGCACTGATTTCATGCACCAGGCCTCTAGTGTAGTAAATAAAAAATCAGACCCAAATGGATGGCTTTGGATGAGAAATGTATATCCAAGCCCTGGCCACTGTGACCCAGTGGTTAAGAGTGATTGCCTGAGCACCGAAGGGTCACAGGTTCAATTCCCAGTCAAGGGCACATACTTGGGTTGCAGGTTTCATCCCAGGCCATGCTAGGGTGTGTGAGGAAGCAACCAATTGATGTGTCTCTCTCTCTCTCTCTCTCTCTCTCTCTCTCTCTCTCTCTCTCTCTCTCTCTCTCTGTCTCTCTCTCTCTAGAAAATCAATAGAAAAACCCCATCCAGTGTGGCTCAGCGGTTGAACCAGGAGATCAGGGTTCAATTCCCAGTCAGGGTATATGCCCAGGTGGCAGTGTGCTTATCTAAACCTTTAACTTTCTTATTTATATAATTAAGCAAACTTAAAAAAAAAAAATGTTTTGCTGCCAAACAGTTTGGAGGAAGTTTGTAGCCATTCAAATGCAAATTACCACATTCCTTAGCATCCTGGGAGAGTGGGCTTCCATATTGGATCTTCACGTGTCCCCTTCCCTTCCCCACATCCTGCTTACTTCGGGAGAAGCCTCCGCAACAGATCTGGCCGGATTTCTTTTCTTGCTTAAAAGACAGACAGATCTTAAATTTCTCTTTCTTTTTTGCTTTCCAAAGTAATAACTAACCCCCAGTTTGGCCAAGATAACACCCAATTTGCAAATTCTTTTATAATTTTTAAACAACGCACTGAGTAATCTCATTGCGGGAGAGCAGATAGCCTTGCCCTCTCCTGCCACCTTTGAATTTTTCCACATCAGAGGTGGTTTCAGCAGTGGAGTTTCACTTATTACAGATTTCAAATTCCAAATAAAAACCAATATTTAAATTTGAACAAGAAACCACATTCTTGCCGAAACCGGTTTGGCTCAGTGGATAGAGCATCGGCCTATGGACTGAAAGGTCCCAGGTTCGATTCCGGTCAAGGGCATGTACCTTGGTTGTGGGCACGTCCCCAGTGGTGGGGAGGGGGGGGTGCAGGAGGCAGCTGATCAATGTCTCTCTCTCATTGATGTTTCTAACTCTATCCCTCTAACTTCGACTCTGTAAAAAATCAATAAAATATATATTTTTTTAAAAAGAAAGAAACCACATTCTTTAAGCATAAAGCCAAAATTCTATAATACAATTTACTTTATATTTATAACCTAATTCTTCCCCATTAGCCTGGAAAAGATGTTCCACCATAGTTATAGATTCTTCAGCTGGTCTGTGGGCTTTTGAGTGCGGTTAATTTCCATCACCTTTTCCGGTGAATTTTTCCTCCTTTGCTCTAGGCGGAAAATATCATCTCCCCCAGGAGCCACACGTTGGGCTCCAGATGTGGGATCCCTTATCACATTCCACGTGGTTCAGGATTCCTGTTCAGAGTCCAATTCTGGAGAAGGCCGCACACAAATGAAAACAGACTGGAAAAAAGTTAATTTGGGAAAAATAGGAAGCAAGTGGGAGTCTACCTCTCGGGGGAGAACTACCACTAGGCTCAGGCCTAGCTATTCCTTTTATTGAGACTATGGGATACACCCATTACCCTTAAGCAGGTTTGGGATACACCCATAGCCCTTAGGCAGGTAATAAGCGGATTATCATATCAGTAAGGATTTACATAATTATAAGATGGAGAAGTTGCCTCAGTTACCATTGTCTCAATTAGATAGGAGTGGTTGGCTCTGACCTTTCTTTCTTTTCTTTTCTTTTTATTATAATAAATCTTTACAGGTGCTCCTCTTTCCCCCCTCTTCCCCCATAGTTTCCCTCCACTTGATTCCCAACTCCACCCCATGCCCTTACCCCCGCCCCTGTCTTCATCCATAGGTGTAAGATTTTTTTTTTTTTTTTTTTTACTTAGTTTGTGCTAAATCATTTTTTAAAATGTGTAGCTTTGGGACATTTTATTACAAAAAGCTGTTTTTATATAAGTGACTAACAACTTAAAATTCACCATACATTTACTTCATTTTTTAGCTTGACTGTCTAGTAAATCTTTAGCTTCATTGATTTTGGCTGCTATGTAAGGAGATCCTCCCTTGTCTGGGTGGATTTAACAGCATAATTCGTCGGTGAGCATCTTATTTTTCCTTTATTGGCAGTAGGGCTTACACCTAATATTAATGCTGCTTCTCGTTTTGTCATTTTGGGTTCAAACTTACCTCTGTAATAGCCACCACTGAAGGCAGATTTTGGTAGACTTTGAAAAACTTGTTTTACTTGAGGCTCCATATGCTTCATGGCTTGCAAAACATAACGGCCTGCAAATCCTGCAGCAGCAATGGTCAATCCAGCTGCGACCACTGTACTGGCCATGGCTCCGGCTCGGCTCCCCTGCCTCCGCCGAGAGTGCGGCTCATCCCAGCCCGGAAGGCCGCGGCCACTCGCTCCCCGCCGCCCCCGGACAGCAAGGCGGCCACTCGCTCCCCGCCGCCCCTGGACAGCAAGGCGGCCACTCGCTCCCCGCCGCCCCCGGACAGCAAGGCGGCCACTCGCTCCCCGCCGCCCCTGGACAGCAAGGCGGCCACTCGCTCCCCGCCGCCCCCGGACAGCAAGGCCGCCGCCGGCGGGGACCAAAGGTCCACACTCGGGCAGCCGGAGCCCTCGGCAGCGGTGAGATGTAAGATTTTTGTCCAATCTCTTTCCTCACCCCTCAGACTCCCTTCCCCTGAGAATTGTTGGTCCAATCCCTTTCTATGTCCCTGATTTTATTATGTTCACCAGTCCATTTTGTTCTTCAGATTTTTTATTCACTTGATTTTTAGATTCACTTGTTGGTAGGTATGTATTTCATGTCTTTTTGTTGTTCGTAATTTTTACCTTTACTTTTCTTCTTCTTCTTCCTCTCCTTAAAGAATACCCTTCAGCATTTCATGTAATCCTGGTTTGGTGTTGATGAACTCCTTTAACTTGTTCTTGTCTGTGAAGCTCTTTATCTGACCTTCAATTCTGAATGATAGCTTTGCTGGGTAGAGTAATCTTGGTTGTAGGTTCTTGTTTTTCATCATTTTTGAATATTTCTTGCCACTCCCTTCTGGCCTGCATAGTTTCTGTTGAGAAATCAGCTGACAGTCGTATGGGTACTTCCTTGTAGGTAACTAGCTTTTCTCTTGCTGCTTGTAAGATTCTCTCTTTGTCTTTTGCCTTTGGCATTTTAATTATGATGTGTCTTGGTGTGTTCCTCTTTGGATTCCTCTTGTTTGGGGTTCTGTATGCTTCCTGAACTTGTAATTCTATTTCTTTTACAAGGTAGGGAAAGCTTTCTATCATTATTTCTTTCAATAGTCCTTCAATATCCTGCTCGCTCTCCTCTGGCACCCCAAAAATCCGGATGTTGATACGTTTTAAGCAGTTCCAGAGGCTCCTTACACTATCCTCACACTTTTGGATTCTTCTTTCTTTCTGCTTCTCTGGTTGGGTGATTTTTTCTTCCTTATATTCCAGATCTTTGGTTTGATTCTTGAGGTACGTTGATCTATAGTTGAGTTTCTATATATTCTTTATTTCAGAGACTGTATGCTTAATGGTGGCAGGCTTGATCCCCAGTGTGGTAGCTAATCAATGATTCTCTCTCATCATTGATGTTTCCATCTCTCTTTTCCTCTCCCTTCCTTTCTGAAATCAATAA
Source organism: Pipistrellus kuhlii (assembly GCF_014108245.1). Lineage (NCBI taxonomy): Eukaryota > Metazoa > Chordata > Mammalia > Chiroptera > Vespertilionidae > Pipistrellus > Pipistrellus kuhlii. The sequence continues at coordinate 7,140 of NW_023425484.1, forward strand.
AAATATATTTATTAAATAAATATCAATGGAAAAAACTATCATTGGATAAGGATTAACAACAACAACAAAAAGAAATGCATATCCAAGAAGCAGGGCCAGTGGGCAATGCTCCTTGAATGTGACTTCCTGAAAATATCCTTCCCTACCAGTCCAGCCCTCAGGAATCACATCTTTTTTTTTTTTTTTTTTTTTTTTAGGAATCACATCTTGAGAGAGTAGTTCAGTGGTTGGCAAACCGTGGCTCATGAGCCACATGCAGCTCTTTGGTCCCCTTGAGTGTGACTCTTCCACAAAATACCACATGCGGGCGTTTCGTGGCCCATGTGCAGAAGTCAGTTTTCGGCCTAGGCAAGTCTATTTTGAAGAAGTGGCATTAGAACACTCAAGGGGCAAAAGAGCCGCATGTAGCTCTTGAGCTGAGGTTGCCAACCACTGGAATGGTTGTTCATTCTAAACACTCCTAATGAATAAAAGGACAGTATAGTAAATACTTCTTAGTATGTAAAGCTTCTAATGCTTTCTATACCGAGTTTTGTGACCATTTATAAGTACTGGGTTTAATAGCTAAGAAAAAAATTCAATAACCTGGGAACTGACTTGACACCACTTCATTGCTACCATCACTGAGTGTGTAGACCACCTTTGGTGCCTCTCAGAGGGGTCAGATGCAGGACTTGGCCATGGTACACCTGCACCTCCAGCCAACTTGGGCAGGAAGAGATGAGGCAATGATCACCATTGTGCTTGCAGACATCACACAGGTTGCTGGGATCCTCTTCCTGATCTGCCCCAGACTCAGCCTGTCCCCTGCCTTGGATCAGTGTCAATACCACCTGGCTCAGTGACTTTTTCTTTCTATTTGTTGAAGGTGAAAATCCCTGTGGTAATAGGGAGAGTAGCGGGTGAATCCCTCCAGAGGTCAGAAGCTGTAGGGCAAAAGCACTAGACCCTCTGGAGCGGTGGATCTGAAGTTCTTTTCGTATTTCATGGAGACCTTCCAAAGCAAAGCTGGCCCTTGGGACTTAAAAGTGTCCCCTTCCTACCATGCCTGCTTTCTTGCTGCTTATTTCCAACCGTGGCCTGATAGGGCAGAAGAACTCCCCAAGGAGCCTAGAAACTTTGGTTGAGTGTCCAGAGTGTGACCTTGTGCAAGACCTTTTTTTTCTCTGGAATGCAGATTTCCCACGGGGATCTCTCCAATGTTGATCCCCTTTCCTCATGCTGCAGATCTCCGTGTGTACGTTAGGGCCATTCCCAATTCCAGTTAACAGCTCCTGGGAACCCAGCAGCGTAATCAGATGTCATCGTACCGTAAACATTCAAAGCAGGCACTTTACAGATAAGTAAACAGGTCCAGTCAGTTCCTCAATTGCACATAGCAAGCAACCAACAGAGCCTGCATTTGACTACAAAGTATGTGGCTCTGAGTGTTTCTTCTGAGTCTTGAGCTTAACAACGTTCCACACACCAGGCCTGAGAGGCGGTCATTCCCCAAGTACACACAGGGCTGCTGAGGTGGCCCCCAGCCCCTGCAGCACTGCCACCCAAACCTCCCAGGGAAAACCTGCCATCCTTCCATTTGTGGGAGAGGGAACCAAATGAAGCTCAGAAAGCGAGTGGCAAAGCTGGGCTTCACATCCAGCTCTTTCTGACCTCAGAACCTCTGCTCAGACTCTGTGCAGAAGCTGAATCTTGGAAACTGAGCTCCAAGGAAAATTTTCATGAGGAAATGCAACATATTCACAGGAGAAATGCCTCCCTCCCTTCCTATCCTCCCTGCCCTGCCTTTGGGCCTTGTCCTGTCTGTCCCCTGCCCCCAGCACTGGGAGCATCCGATGACTTCTTGTCCTCACTGACTCATCATTCATTTGAATACTGGCCACCTACATGGAAGAGAGGAGGAGACCGAAGAAAGAGGCAGACCACTCCAGACGGGCAGGCGGAGGTTAACAAGCAAGGGAACTTACTGTCTTGGTCAAGTACAAGAGGAGTAAATATCCACAACTGCCCACCAGAAACTTAAACGTTTATATAGAGCCCTTAACTGGGCAGAGTGGTACAGTCCCATCAAAAAGTGTTCTCAGCCCTGACAGGTTTGGCTCGGCCCATGGACTAAAGGGTCAAGGGCATGTACCTTGGTTGCGGGCACATTCCCAGCAGGGGGTATGCAGGAAGCAGCTGACTGATGTTTTTCTCTCAATGATGTTTCTAACGCTCTATCCCTCTCCCTTCCTCTCTGTAAAAAAATCAATAAAATGTATTTAAGAAAAAAGAAAGTGTTCTCAACAACACCTTTCTCTCTCAAAGGTATAGTGTTAGCCAAAACCGGTTTTTGGCTCAGTGGATAGAGCATCAGCCTACGGACTGAAAGGTCCAGGTTTCGATTCGGGTCAAGGGCAATGTACATGGTTGCAGGCACGCCCTCAGTAGGGGGTGTGCAAGATGGCAGCTGATCGGTGTTTCTCTCTCATCGATGTTTTCTAACTCTCTATCCCTCTCTCTTTCCCTTCTGTAAAAAATCAATAAAATATATATATATATTAAAAAAAAAAAAAGGTTTTAGTGTTAGCCCTGACAGTTACTGTTTTTATTTCTGTATGGCAGCGCTGACTTAAGTTGTTGTCCAGGTATGCAATATCCATTTCAAAGAAGGTTACTCAGAGAACCCCATGGAAAAAGGGAGGGGAAAGTGAGAGAAAGAGAGAGGAGTAGAGAAGACACAGAGAAAGGGCATATAGAAAGCGGAAAAGAAAGGGGTCGAGAAGAAAGGGAGAGGGGAAGGAAGTGGAAAGGAGAGAGAGTAGCGAGAGAGGAGAGGGTGGGAGGCAGAGAGAGAGGGTAGAGGTGAGAGGGGAGAGAGAGAGAGATATAGAGGGAGAGAGTGAGAGACGAGCGAGAGAGTGTGGAGAGAGATAGAGAAGAGAGCGAGGAGGAGAGCAAGGAGAGGATAGCGGAGAGAGAGAGAGAGATGTAGAGGAGAGAGAGGAGAATGAAGGAGAGAAAGCGAGAGTAGAGAGACGGGAGAGAGAGACGATGCGAGAGATGAGAGAGTAAGAGCGCGAGGAGAGAGAGAGAGAGAGAGCAGAGGGAGACGAGAGAGAGCGAGAGAGAGGGGAGGAGTGAGAGAGATGAGAGGATGAGAGAGAGAGAAGAGTAGAGAGAGAGAGGATGGAGAGATAGATGGAATAGAGCGAGTAGAGTAGTAGGAGAAGCGAGATAGAGAGAGAAAGATCGAGAGAGCGCGATATACCGAGAGACGAGGTCTATCGCTAGACGATCTATATCTTCTCTATCTCTTCATCTCTCTCTCTCTCTCTCTCTTCTCTCTCTCTCTCTCTCTCTCTCTCTCTCTCTCTCTCTCCCTCCCTCCCTCCCTCCCTCCCTCTCTCTCTCTCTCTCTCTCTCCATCCTCATTGAGTGGTCCCAGGTGTGCTGTGTAATTTCCAGGTTCCATGAGTAATAAACCTCTCATTCTTTTCAGCTTCTTGATGGTGATTGCTGAAGGACATCTTCAATCATGAGAACCACACGACTGGTTATGGATAGGCTGAGTTCAGTACGACACACACACGTGTCCTTGGAACAGCTCCCCTCGTGGGGTTGGTAGGCAGAGCGTACATTTCAAGAACGTGGGATGAAATGAGGAACCTTTGCCTGCCATGATCCAGCTCGAGGGTCAACCAGCAGCCACACCCTCCACTAATAAATATCCAGTCAAAGTCTGTTTATTGGGTCATAGCTGGGCATTGGAAATAAAGGAGGCAACTTCCCTGCCTTCGGTTGGCACCAGGCAGTGGGAAAAGCAGTGAACAGGGAGAAATTGGGGGGAGGGGACTGCAGAATAGAGAGGCCTGGGTCACGCAGAGCCAATGGCACAGCCTAAAGGTATACAGTGGAATGAGAGGCAAGAGGAGGGTTGGCCAGCAGCACATGAATCAGGCCTGGGGGCCCACAGAGGAAGGCGGCCCACTCCTTATCCTGGAGCTGGCAGCCCTCCTATGCCCACTGCCCAGAAGGTAGGGGAGAAACCGGGCTGGATGCTTTCTGACGTCCAGCTGTCAGTCTCCCCGGGTAGAGTGGGGCCTGGTCAGAGGGTAGATGATTCTGAGGGGTGCATCGATCCCAGCCTTCTCCTCCATGGTCACCCAGTCAAAGGAAAAGCAATGGGAGCACTGAGCTGAGGGAACTGACTCCATGTCAGTCGCTGGCTCCATGTCAATTTGTTATGGGCAGAAATAGAATACTGGGACTAGCTATAGTTAGAAGAAATAGTAATCATGCTTTGTGAACCTTGATTGTGAAACCAGAAAACCAATGGGTCTGTGCTGCCGGTCACTGCTTGAGCCAATTAAGCAGGGACAGGTTAGAATCATATATGAGTATTTATTCCAAAATGAAAGCAGCACGGGAAGGCAGCAAGTCATTCTTGAAAATCTGCTTTGCACCCCACCCATAACCCAGCTGCTTATCTTGAGCAGGACAAAGATTACCTGGGGAAGTAGGCAAAAAGAATAAGAATGGGTGTGCAGATTATAGCTTTGGGGAAATAGCAATTAAGCTAGGGTGGGATTCCATTATTTAGGCCACGAGACTGTTCATCTTTCCAAGATAATAAGGCAAGTCTTGAAAGATATGCATGGCCTTCCAACATTGATTCGCCGGGGGCTTACAACTCCGAGCAGTGTGAGAATACGCTATCTTTAATCAGAATAAAACAATTGTTAGGGGCACAAATAGAATATTGGGGACTAGTTGTAGTTATTAGAAATATTGCCAAAACCGGTTTGTCTCGGTGGATGGAGCGTCAGCCTGCAGACTGAAGGATCCCAGGATCCATTCCGGTCAAGGGCACATCCCCGGTGGATGTTTTTCTTTCTTTTTAAAATATATTTTATTGATTTTTTTACAGAGAGGAAGGGAGCGGGAGAGAGAATTAGAGACATTGATGAGAGAGAAATAAACATCAACTAGCTGCCTCCTTCACACTCCCTACCGGGGATGTGCCAGCAACCAATGTACATGCCCTTGACCTTTCAGTCCTCAGACCAAGGCTCTATCCACTGAGCCAAACCGGTTTCAGCTCTAATTGATGTTTCTGACTCTCTATCTATCTCCCTTCCTCTCTGTCTCTGTGAGAGATCAATAAAATATATATATTTTCTCTGCCGAAACTGGTTTGGCTCGGTGGATATAGCGCATCAGCCTGCAGACTGAAAGGTCCTAGATTAGATTCCAATCAAGGGCACGTACCTTGGTTTCGGGCACATCCCCAGTAGGGGGCATGCAGGAGGCAGCTGATTGATGTTTCTCTCATGGATGATTCTAACTCTCTCCCTTCCTCTGTAAAAAAAAAAAAAAAGAAGAGAAAAAGAAATCAATAAAATATATATATTTTATTTTTTTTTATTTTTTTTTTAAATATATATATTTTAAATATATTTTTTAAAAAATATTAATCATGCTCTGTTAACCACGATTGTTTTATTTTTCTTTTTTTCTTTTTTTTTTTTTTAAATTTTATTGATTATGGTATCACATATGCCCCACCCCCCTGTTGTCCATGGCCATGGGCTAGGCCCATATGCATGCACACAAGTCCTTTGGTTGATCTCTCCCCCTTACCCTCACCCTCTTCTACTTTCCCTCTGAGATTTGAGAGTCTGATCACTGCTTCTCTTTCTCTGGGTCTGTTTTTGTTCATCAGTTTATGTTGTTCATTATTGTTTTTCTTTTCTTTTTTTCTTTTTTTAAATATATATTTTATTGATTTTGTACAGAGAGGAAGGGAGAGAGATAGAGAGTTAGAAACATCGATGAGAGAGAGTCATCGATCAGTTGCCTCTTGCACACCCCCCACTGGGGATATGCCCTCAACCAATGTACATGCCCTTGACCGGAATCGAACCCGGGACCCTTCAGTCCCCAAGCCGACGCTCTATCCATTGAGCCAAACCGGTCTCGGCCATTATTGTTTTTCTTTTTTGTGTATTGTGGCCTCTGTGAGAGACAGAATTCTGTGGGAATAGTCCAGCCTGAAGTGGGGCTGGTTGTAAAGCAGTCCTTTTTGCTATAGTATCAGCGAGGTTGTTTCCTGTAATGTTTGTGTTTCCCTTTGATGTCCTTTATAGTGAACTGCAGCTACTTCTGCAGGCTTTCCTCTTGTTTGTAGGAGAGTCAGTATTTCCTGGAGATGCTGAGTAGGGCAATTCTTTGCTTTAAGAGTCCCCTTCCTTTTAATGTTGCTGTATGGGGAAGGAAGGCATACCTGGAGTCATAAATATGGACTTTTGTCCCTTCCTCAGCTGTAGGACTCTGGTCAAGGCAATGAGCTCAGCCTTCGGTCAAAAGCATTAGGAGGCAATGCCAGGGCTGGTCTATTATGGTCTATTGCTGTATATCTAATTTTCTTTCTTTTTTTTAATACATTTTATTGGTTTTGTACAGAGAGGAAGGGAGAGAGATAGAGTTAGAAACATCGATGAGAGAGAGTCATCGATCAGCTGCCTCTTGCACACCCCCTACTGGGGATATGCCCGCAACCAAGGTACATGCCCTGGACCGGAATCGAACCCGGGACCCTTCAGTCCCCAAGCCGACGCTCTATCCATTGAGCCAAACCGGTCTCGGCTGTATATCTAATTTTCTTAATGTCTTTCCTTCTAAAATTATTGTCATTAGCAAACCATACTTTATCAGAATTGCCTAATAGCTGGTATTTTAGATCAGGCCTGTCTGAATAAACTTGTTCTACTATTCTTACACAGGAGTGCCAAATATCCTCCTTTCCCTTCACAGGCAGGAGGGTGGCTGCAATGGGTTTGACATACTTTGAGAGTCACCTCAGGGGAGTCTAAGAGTAAGGCCCAGTATCTAGTGAGGGTCCCCCTGTAAGAACCTTTGAATCTACCGTAGTGTGGGGTCAGGACCTCTAGTGGCTGTCCCAGTGTTAACATGGCGGCCTATTTTACCAGGAGCATTGTGGTTGCAACAGCCCTTAAAAATGCTAGCCATGCCCAGTTGGTGTGAGCAGGAGGTTGAGCAGGAGGTCATGGTTCAACTCCCAGTCAGGGCTCATGCCCAGGTTTCGGGCCAGAACCCCGGTGTGGGGTATGCAGGAAGCAGCTGATCAAGGAACTCACTCTTCATTGAAGTTTCAATCTCCCTTCCTCTCTCTTTCTCTCAAATAAAATATATATATATATATTAAATGCTAGCCATGCCTGGCCAATGTGGCTTGGTGGTTGAGCATTGACCTATGAACCAGGAGGCCACAGTTGACTCCCAGTTGGGGCACAAGCCTAGATTGTGGGCTCAATCCTCAGTGTGGAGCATGAAGGAACCAACCAATCTTATGATTCTCTCTTATCATTGTTTCTATCTCTCTCTCCCTTATCTGAAATTAATAAAAACATAAACAAACAAACATATATATATATTTAAAATTTTAAAGTTTCCTTAAGGAAAGGGTCAGAGGTTCTGCCCATCCCTCTCCCCCACCACCACCTCAGTGTCTGGAGCCCCCAGGAGCTCTGCTCTGGGTCTAGCCTGCTCCTCAAAAGCAAACCAGGGAGAGCGAGCTGCTGGAATCTCACCGAGTCTGATCGGTTCCCTCCCGTGGGAGGGTATTGTTGCCCTGGGCGAGGCTGCTGGGTTTAAAGAACTGGAACCCACCAAGCTGAACACAGACCTGCTCTGCGCACCCTGCCCTCCGGTGAGCTCAGAACTGGCTCTCAGGTGAGCAGGCGACTGCTAGGACTTCTGGCAGCTGGGGGCATGGGGGGGGGGGGGGGCAGAGGAATGGCCCAGACTACCAGCCTGAGGAAGGGGTGGTGGTGCCCGGATGCTCTCGGGAACAGTGGTTCTGTTTGAGGGTTTGAGAGTTGGAGGTGCCTGTTCTGTGACCCCTGTCAGATGGATGTCGGAAACAGGAGCCAGCCTCAGTCTAAAGATTATGTAAAATGGAGTTGCAGCCCTCAGGGTCCAGGAATTCCAGGGCGTGAGAGGAGAGGCAGGCTAGTCTACCGGAGGGCAGCTCAGAGACTGCTCCAAGGACACACCCTGCCTACAGAGGCAGCATGTGAAAGGCCCTCCCTTCAAGGCAGTAGGACCGAGGTATTAATGTATTTATTCTTGTAACACCTTTTACTGTTCTTAGACTTGACAAATTAACTTACTTCATTCAGTCATAACCCCATGAGGCTGCTATTCTAGTTATCCTGATTTTCCAGGACAAAGAAGCACAGAGAAATTCAGTAACTCCGAGTTACACGGCTGTTCAGTGGCTTAGGCTTCCCCGCCAGGTGAGCCCAGCAAATAGTAACAATGGCTTCCCATGGAACACCGACCTTTCCTATCCCTCCCGCAGCCAACAATGTGCAAAGCCTTGGGAAGGGCCTTATCTCCAGGGGAGGGCCACCCCAGGGACTAGTTCTGGCGCCCTAAGGCGAAAGATGGATGTCCACCCATCACCCAGTTTCCTGCCAGTAGCAGCTTGCACTCTGAGTGGATTTGGGGCAGCCTGGAGCAGGGTCCCAGCCAGGCTGGAGTGGGATGGGAGGCTCTTTGCCCCTAGCAGTCCTCCATGCCCCTGGTAAGCTGCTGGCTCCTGCCCAGCTCAGACCTGGCGTGCCCTGTGGAACAATAGCCCGGGACCTGCCGTTTGTGTGCGGTTAGGAGAGCGGGCATCAAAGCGTGAGTCAGTACACCTGAAACTAATTCAAAATAATACTGAATGTAAACTGCAATTTAATTTCTTTTAGTAACAAAAAAAGGGGAGGGGGGACCTGAGTTAAAACAACAGCCCTGTTCACCTGACCTTGGGTCAGGCATCTGACAGATTTTTTTTTTTTTTTTTTTTTTTTTTTTTATCCTCACCCGATGATATTTTTCCATTGATTTTTATTTTATTTTTTAAAATATATTTTTATTGATTTCAGAGAGAAGGGAAAAGGAGAGAAGATAGAAACATCAATGAGAGAATCATTGATTGGCTGCCTCTTGCACACCCCACACTGGATACCAAGCCCATAACCTGGGCATGTGCCCTTGACTGGAATTGAACCTGAGACAAGTCAGTCCGCAGGTTGACGCTCTATCCACTGAGCCAAACCAGCTAGGGCTCCATTGATTTTTAGAGAGAGTAGAAGAAAGAGGGAAAGACATAGAGAAATATGGATGTGAGAGAAACACATCGATTGGTTGCCTCCTGCATACGCCCTGACCAGGGTGCAAGCTGGAGAGGAGCCTGCAACCAAGGTATGTGCCCTTGACTGGGATCGAACCTGGGACCCCTCGGTCTGCAGGCTGAGGCTCTATCCACTGAACCAAACGGGCTAGGGCCTGACATAGATTTTAACAAAGCTGTATAGTTATTCATATGCAAAGGCACTGCTCTAAGCACTTTCCCAACAAGCAAATGCACCTTTGGGGTGGGGGCTCTTGCTTTCCCACCTGACTCCAGCCTGACCCTCCCCCTACAGCCCTGCCCTGCAGCTGTGACATGGAGGGAGTGACCTGGGGCCTTCTCCTTGTGCTGGCAGGTGAGTCTCTGGGGGCCCTGCTGTCCCTCATACCCACAGAGGCAGTGAAAAGCAGAGCAGCATCTCTCAAGGGGGCCTGGTGTCAAATAAATGTTGTTGTTGTTAATATATTTTTATTGATTTCAGAAAGGAAGAGAGGAGAAAGAGACAGAAACATTGGCATTGGCAATGAGGGAGAATCATTGATGGGCTGCCTCCTGCACACCCCGCACTGGGGATCGAGCCTGCAACTCAGACTTGACCGGAATCGAACCTGGGATCTTTGGATCTGCAGGCCAATACTCTATCCATTGAGCCAAATCAGCTAGGGCTCAAATAAATGTGTTTTTGTTTACACTGTCGATTTAAAGGGAAAAGATAATACAGGAGATAATAGTTCAGGGAAGAAGTGGAAGTTGCACAATCTGTTCTGGGCTAATGAACTCGGGGAAGCCTGTAACCATCTGTTGGCATGAAGAGAATAGCGTCCCCATTTTTTTAGGAAGAGGAGGGTCACCTAGGGTCTGCGTTGGAAGCTTCCCAGAGAGGGGAGAGATACAGACATGCCATCCCATTCTGAGTGCAAGAATAGCAGGAAGCCTGCTAATAGCAGCAAGGGCTGAGTGAGGGGCCAAAGGCCGGGGGCTGGGACAACCTCAGCAGCACTGCCTGGGCTGAAGGTGTGAGGGAGGGAACCAGCCCCAGGGTGCCTCCCAGTGAGCTGGCTGTCCTTGCTCTTTGGGCTGAGGTCAGCCTGCAATTCACCATGAGACCAGTGTCATGATCACCCAAATCCTCTGCTTCTCCCACCCAGGCCTGCCTGCTGGGGAAGCCAGCGACCTGATTGGTGAGTGAGGCCCAAACTGCTCTTGCTGTCCCACATTTCCCCTCTAAGACCCCACATCCTGCCTCCAACGTTTTTTGGTCCTTACTTATTTTTTTTCTTTCCTACAGATGAAGACAGTGCCTTCTGTTACGGTAAGAGCTGACGTCCCTCACGCCTGTCCTGGACCTCTGCTAGCTGTTGGTGAGGGGTGATGTGGAGCCCAGTGCAGACGTAGCGGGGCTTGAGGGGGTGAGGAGGGGCAGCATGGCGCAGGGGCTGGAGAGTAAAGGCCAGTGTGGTCAACTGAAAGAACAAAGGCCAACAGACAACCTGGTCTTGGAAAGAACCTCCCTCCAGCATGGAAGGAAGGCGCCTGCCATGCTGAGGAAGCAGATTCTGGGGAAGTAGCTGCAGGCACTGGGCTGCTGGGTGGCCAGGTATCTCACACCAGCCTTCTTCCTTCCCCTCACTCTCACTCCCCTTTCTCAGCACCCAGGTCCCTGCTGCCCCCCAGCCTCCCAGAGGGTTTGCACTGTCCTCCAACGCCCCCAAATGCCCCTCGCTCCCCCTCGCTCAGATCACATGCCACCTTCCTTTAAAAAAAAAAAATATATATATATATATATATATATATATATATATATATATATATAAAATTGATTTTTTTACAGAGAGGAAGGGAGAGAGATAGTTAGAAACATCGATGAGAGAGAGTCATCGATCAGCTGCCTCTTGCACATCTCCTACTGGGGATGAGCCCGCAACCAAGGTACATGCCCTTGATCGGAATCAAACCTGTGACCTTTCAGTCCGCAGGCCTACGCTCTACCCACTGAGCCAAACCGGTTTCGGCAGAAAAGCCTTCCTTGATTATCCCTTAAAAGCCCCCTATTTTTTTTTTCTGTGCTCTTCTGCTCAATGTTTTCTTCCTAGTCCTTGCTCCCACCAGATCATGGACTAGTGCTGTGTATGTCTACTGGCTGGGTTACCTGCCCGAGTGCTGGGGTGGAGCAGGCTGGCCCCAGCTCCCTCTCCTCCCCTCTCTTCCTCTCCTCCCCTCCTCCCCTAGACTGGGAGACCCTGCAGCTGGGCGGGATGATCTGCGCTGGGCTCCTGTGCATCGCTGGAATCTTGTTCGCCCTGAGTGAGCTGGGGGGCTGGCGGGAAGGGGCTGAGGGAGGACATGTGAGGGGGGGGCGGGGGGAGCACGGTGCCCAGGCCCTATGCATGGGTGTCTCTTCCTCTCACAGGTGGCAAATGCAAATGCAAGCTCAATCGCAATCACAGGTGAGCATAAGGCCCTACTGTGTGCGCCTCCAGCTGAGCAGACGGTTGGGAAAGCCCTGTAACGTGGAGAGAGAGGACAGCTTCATGGCTGCTCCCCGGGCTGCGGTGGGATTACTCACAGATAATCCACCCGAAGGGGCCCCACATCAGAGAAAGCTCTGAGCTCTGCCCTTTTTAAAATGACCGAATAGCAAGGGGGCAGTTAGGGACCTCTTGGGAGGGGGCACCAGGAATCTTGGTTGGGTACAGAAGGTCCACGTATGCTAATCTGATGTTCCTCCCTCAGCCCCCTGTCTGAGAAAGTTGTTCCACTCATCACTTCAGGTGAGGCGGGCTTCTCCGAGGGGCTCCGGGCGTCAGTCAGGGTGGCCACAGCCTTTGAGATAAAAATGATATGCTGTGTGTCAGGCGGGACTGTGCCGGGCCAGCCAGCCTTGGGGTTGCCCAGGGCTGAGGGGGCGTCTGTGTAGTGACCACGTTGTGAGGACCTGATTCCCACTCTCTCCACAGGCTCTTCCAGTGTCTGCTGAGCGAGGACCAGCTCCGTGGCACCGCCAGGGCTAGCTCCCCTGCAGTTGGTTCCCGCCCCACTTGGGGCCTTAGGCTCCTCTGATCAAAGCTTATTTCTAATTAAACTGGCCTTCCTCCTCCCCTGGCCTCTGATGGTGTCCGGCTCCAAACCCCCATTTCTCAGTGGTGCCAGATCTGGAAAGAACGATGTGGCCTAGACTTCGGGCCCCTGTCTCGCGGGCAGGGACCCTGCCTCCAACTCGCATTCCCAGGCCCTGAGGTAGAGCCCTTCCAGCAGAACGTCTGTGTGTAAGGGGTGGATTCTCGGCTTAGTCCAGAGCTGCAGCAGGAGCTCCGAGACCCTGAATGGGACCCGGGACGCCTGGCTGTGGAGCAGCCACTGTCCAAGCTGAGTGGTGCAGTGTGAGCGGGAGCCACGGAGTGGGCGGCTGCACCAAGCCCGTCTGTCTGCCAGGCAGATTCTGCCAGCCCCAGTCTCTGAGCGGGAGGAGGTGCACACCGGAGGAGAGGAGTGGGTGGGGGCATGAGCACCAGTGGGTGAGGTGGTCAGGCCAGAGGTGACATCTGAGGTGACTCATCTGTGAACAGAAGAGCCAGCCACGCGAACACCGTTCCTAGTGGAGGGCAGTGTCTGGGCCACCTGCGGGACACTGGCCTTCCTGCCTCTTCAGGGCTAGAGAAAGTGAGGAGGAGGGAGTACCACTGACCCCTGCTGAGCTGGGCTCCGGACCAGGGAGCAGGGGAGGGAGCTCGGTGCAGGACACAGAGCCAGAGTGCAGTCTCCAGAGGAGTGTGCAGGCGGGAGCCAGCACAGCCTTCCCCACGGAGTGGGCTCACGGCCCTCCCTTCTGGGACACGGAGGATCTGGTGTGAGGAAGTAAACACAAGCTCTGCCTGAGAACCAGTCTGGCCCTCTGTGGGGCCGCAGCATGGACAGGATCTTGGCAGCGCCCTCTGCGTGCGCGCCCGCTGCTGCTCTGGAGGAAGGTGGGTCCCCGTCCTCTCACGCTGTTTGAAACCCTTTCAGCAACAAGGAGCCGAAGCCGGTTTGGCTCAGTGGTAGAGCGTCGGTCTGCTGACTGAAAGGTCCCAGGTTCGATTCTGGTCAAAGGCATGTACATTGGTTGCGGGCACATCCCCAGTAGGGGGTGTGCAAGAGGCAGCCGGTCGATGTTTCTCTCATCGACGTTTCTAGCTCTCTATCTCTTTCCCTTCCTCTCTGTAAAAAATCAATAAAATATATTTAAAAAAAAAAAAAAAAAAAAACCAAGGAAACCCCGTGGTATCCTGGGGACCCGTCATTTTGACTCATGATGTGGAGTGCACAGGGAAGAGCATTCCACATTGTTCTTCCCATGTCGGTCCAGTGGACACGGACACACACACACACACACACACAGGAACACACGGTTCTGCTCTGCTTGCAGCCTGCCAAGCACAGCTTCATTTAAGTTTTGCCTGAACAAACCCCAGACCCCTCAAGTCCTATAAGCACCCATTTTGGGTGAGGGCCCCGCAGAGTGTGTGGGAGAGCCTGGTGCTCTGTCCGGGAGCCTTGTCCAGTAACAGGCTAGCGCCTGGGGCTGAGGCTGAGCACCTGGTCCCGAGGCTGCGGGGAGCGTGGGGCATCCTGGGTGGGAGCAGTGGGGGCCGCTGGCGGAGGGAGGGCGATGCAGCGCGCAGTGTTCCCCGCCGGCTGCCGCTGGAGCCCTGCAGGTGGGCTGCTGATTGCCAAGGGAAAGCGCTCCGCTGCCCGCTCCGGAGGGCGTGGGGAAGGTTGCCACAGGGTGTGGGAGTCTCAGGCCCGGCTTCCTGGGCTCCAGAGACCCATTCTCGGGCCTTTCTCTCCGAGGGGAGTGGGTAGCTTTAGTCGAAATTCCCTCCTGTCATTTCCTTGCAGCCCAAGGACGGACCAGGGAAAACAAAAGGTAATTTTCACCTGTTGAATCCTTAGTATGTGATGGACACATAGACAGTTCACATGTTAACTCCATTTCCCCAGCAGCATGTGACACAGGCTGGCATTGCCCCCTCTGTGCATAAGAGGAGACTCGGGCTTTCTTGCTTTCGAGCCATTCCTGAAGGACTAGGCCCCGCTGCCTTTCTGATATTTATCATTATCTGAAAGAGATTGCCTGTTTGGGGACTCTATATCCCTCCTCCCCTGGAAGCAATCTTATTTTTTCTAATTGCAAACATTTTTCATGCCTATTAGAGGAAACTTGAACATTACAGAAGCATCTCACTTAGAAGATAAACCAATTTCTAACTCAGCACCCCAAAATAAATCAAGGTTAAAAGTTTGATATAATATTCTAGAATTCTATTATATTGAATATATATTTCTATAATCCTGGAGATCCTGCCAGGTTCTTTAGAATCAGTAGTTCATTAATAATCAGTAGTTCATTACTTTGTATTGCTGAGTAGTAGACTGAGAGAGTGCTTTTAAAATGAGGGCCTAGCTGAAACCGGTTTGGCTCAGTGGATAGAGCAGTCAGCCTAGGGTCTGAAAGGTCCCGGGTTTGATTCCGGTCAAGGGCATGTACCTTGGTTTTAGGCACATCCTCAGTAGGGGATGTGCAAGAGGCAACTGATCGATCGATGATTCTTTCTCATCCATGTTTATAGCTCTCTATCCCTCTCTCTTCCTCTGTAAAAAATCAATAAAATATATTTTAAAAAAATAAAGTAAAATGAGGTCCTATTAAGTTATAAGGTTTATTCTACACTAATGACTTGAAAACACTATAATATTTGTTTCCTAGAAAGTACCAGCATCTCACCCTAAATTTTTGTGTCAAATACTATAAAACCTAGGGTAAGAAGGGCTCACCACTAACACTGGAGCCTGTGACCAGATCCATCTGGGTTGATTACTGGTTAGGTCCTATGCCTGACTCTGGAGAGGGATTTATTCCTCAAATCTCAACCCTGCCATCAGAGGAACATTCTTAAAGCAAGGTCAGATCAACTTTGTTTAAAATGTACCAAAGATCCCCTACTTATCTCCCAGAAAAATCTCCTTAACATGGCCTATTGACCCTTGAGTCTGACCCCAGCCCCATGTCTGACAATCAGTCCTCCCACATCACCTGTGCTCTCCCACACTCAGCCTGCCTCCTAGACACACCACAGGCTGCAGCCTTCACCCAGGCCCCAGGGCACTGCACTCCCCTGCCTCTGCTGGGCCTTGTCCCTACTCCCCAGCATCTCTGCACCCCCAATTCCCTTCCCGGAGGACCTTTCAGAGGCCTCCAGGGCCATTCTACAACTGCACCACCAACACTCCTCATCTGTTTCCTGCTTCTACTCTTTGTATATTGCCTTAATTCATGTAATATTTATATTTCACTGACTTGTTTAATGTTCTCCAATGTAATTCAGATTAGTGCCTGCAGGATTTCCTGGGTTTTGGCTCACAGATTTGGTTGTTCTGATTGCCAGTTTTATGATTTCCACTGAATACATATTGGCCATTTTGAGTTTTCATGATCTCAAGGGATAAAAAAATATATATATATGATTATAGTCTTTCCACTAATCTGAAAGGTGTTATAGCTCATGGATCTTATAGTTATTCTGTATCTAGACTCTATATTCACAATATCTGGTACTCTTATCAAAAATATCCAGGCATAGCCCTAGCTGGGTATTGATGAGTCTGGGGTTTGATTCTGGTTAAGGGCATATGCCCAGGTTGTGAGTTTGATCTCCAGTGGGGGGTAAGAGGCAGCTAATCGATAATTCTCTCTCATCAATGTTTCTATCTCCCCTTCCCTCCCTCTCTGAAATCAATAAAAATATATTAAATATTATATAGGTATCCAGGCAAAAAGACAAACCAGTACCAGACAGGTAACATAAACACGAAGAAGATGCAGATAATGGAAAGATTAGGCCAAGATTTGAACTGTGATTGATATGTTCAAGGAATGAGATGTTTGGAGACTTTTCATTAAAAAAATTGAATCTATGTGTTGAGTTAAATTGTGTCCTAAACTCCCAGTACCTGAGACTGCGGCCTATTGGAAATAGGGTCTTTGCAGATATAGTATTTTTAGATGAGGTGATATTGGATGAGGGTGGCCCTAATCAATGACTGGTGGTGGCCTTATAAGAGAAAAATGTGCACACAGGGAGGTCATATGGCAACAGAGGTAGAGAAGGAAGTGATGCAACACCAAGATTGCCAGGAACTACCAAAGTTAAAAATAGGTAAGGAAGAGTTCTTCCTTGGAGAGTTCAAGGGAAAAGGGCCTTACCAACACCTTAATTTTGATATCTCACCACCAGACCTGTGAGAAAAATAATTTTTTTATATTAAGTAAAAAGAAAAAATTAAATAATAAATTTAGAACTATAAGTTCTTTTATTTTTCAAGAACTAAACGTTCTTAACTGAAGTTAAGAACATAATTGATGTTTAACAACAAATTAGACTCAGCTGAAGAGAATGAGTAAATTAGGAGATGGATAATAAGAAATAATCAAGCCTTAGCCAGTTTGGCTCAGGGATAGTGTCGATCTGTGGATCGAAGGGTCCCAGGTTTGATTTTGGTCAAGGGCATGTACCTCAGTTGCAGGATTCTTCCTGGCAGGGTCCTTGGTCTGTGCTCATGTAGGAGGCAATCAATCAATGTATTTCTCCTACATCTATTTTCCTGTCATTCTCTCTCTCTCCAAAAATCAATGGAAAAATATCCTAACATCCTCAAGTGAGGATTAAAGACAAAGAAAAAAGGAATATCAAGATAATATTAGAAAAAAATGCACTAAATAAAATTCAAAATTTATTAATGATTAAAACAAAAAACAAAAAACCACTTTAGCTTGGCTGATGTGGCTCAGTCAGTGGTTGGGTGTCGGTCTATGAACCAGGAAGTCATGGTTCAATTCCTGGTCAGGGCACATGCCTGGATTGTGGGCTCTAGCCCCAGTAAGGGGTGTTCAGGAAGAGGCTAATGGATGACTCCCTTTCATCATTCATGCTTCTCTCCCTTTCTCTCTGAAATAAAAAGATATTTAAAAAAAATAAATAAAAGCCTTATACTAAGCCAGAAATGGAAATAAATAATGCAATAAAGGGTATGCAACCCAGAATCAATCATTTAAAAAAACATATATTTTATTGATTTTTTACAGAGAGGAAGAGAGAGGGATAGAGAACGAGAAACATCCATCAGCTGCCTCCTGCACACCCCCCATTGGGGATGTGCCCGCAACCAAGGTACATGCCCCTGACCGGAATCGAACCTGGAACCCTCCGGTCCGCAGACCGACGCTCCACCACTGAGCCAAACCGGTTTGGGCCAGAATCATTCATTTTAATGGAGAAATATTGAAAGCTATCTGCCTGAAAGTAAGAGTAAGATGCCCTCTGACCCCAACTTTGTTCAGCATCACATTTTCTTCTTTCAGCATCATCTTTTTTAATGATAAAAAATAAAGTTATCCAAGAGCAGGCAACAAGGCAAGAACAAAGTACACACAAATTAGAAACAAATTAATAGAACTGTCACAATTTGTAAAATGGCATAGTTTTGTATGTAGAAAAATCCAAAGAATCCACATTTAAATAGGCACAGATAAGTGAATTTAGCAGGGCCACAATTCTAAAAAACAAAACACACCCTTAAAAAATTAAGTACTTAGAAATGTCTGATTAAATATGTGCATGAATTTTATGTAAAAACTGAAACCAACAGAGATGCCATGAGAGCCTTCCAGCTTGATGCACCTGCCCACCCCCGAGCATGCGTGGGGCTGAGTGCAGAGTGGGCTCAGCAGCACCAGGAGCTGCTTGGGAGCAGTGAATAGCTCTCTGCTGCAATAGACACATGCGCTGATTCAGAACACACAGGGTCTGAGCTGGCTGCTTACTGAGATTTGTCAGAGACACCACACAAAACCATTTATGAACAGATTCCTCCAGGATGGGGCTTGCTCTGTCCTTTGCAGCAGATGGCAGGGCAGCTTGTGGAACCCCTGCAGCCTCCGGTCTAATAATTGTGGAGGAGCAATATTTTCAAGCATAAAATACGATTTCTCCAGCCCTGGTGGCTGGCTGAGTCAGTTGGAGCCTCATCCCATAAACCCATGGTCTGCAAACTCGCGAGCCATATGTGGCTCTTTGGCCCCTTGAGTGTGGCTCTTCCACAAAATACCATGGCCTGGCGAGTCTATTTTGAAGTGGCATAGTTTAAAAAATTTGGCTCTCAAAAAGAAATTTCAATCGTTGGACTGTTGACATTTGGCTCTGTTGACTAATGAGTTTGCTGACCCCTACCATAAATCAAAATGTTATGGGTTCAATTCCCATAGGGCACATACCTGGTTTCCAGTTCAATCCCCAGTAAGTGTGTATTGGTTTCTTACCTCTCCTCCCTCTCTAAAAATAAAAAAAATATCACCTTAGTCGGTTTGGGTCAGTGGATAGAGCGTAGGCCTGGAAACCCAAAGGTCCTAGGTTTGGTTCCGGTCAAGGGCGCATGCCCGGGTCATGGGCTCGATCCCAGTGGGCGGCATGCAGGAGGCAGCCGATAATTCTCATCATTGATGTCTCTCTCCTCTCAGAAATAAAAACGTATCCTCACACTGGCCGTGATCATCCTCAATTTAGATCCTGAGTTCCAAGAGATGCTGGACATATTAACCATCTGTCCAGCATCAAGATCCTTCATGTGCTATGGGTCCAGTCCACACACACCAAGCAGCTTTTCTGATATATCTGCTTCCTGCTATAGTCGCCTTTCTTCCTTCTGTACCATGCTCAGTCCATAACATTTTTATAAGACCCTAAGTCCACAAACTTTTCTCTTGGACTATTTCAGATTTTGCAGCTTGAAGCAAATTTGAAACTTTGTATTTTTTTTTAACAAAATAAATACAATATTTTGTACTTCATCAAATATTTTTTTGGGAGGGGATGTTATACTTTTAATTGGAGCTCTCTTCCAACAAATTGACTCAGCTCATGGACTGTAGAAAAACAGGTGGCGCCCTGAGTGCATTTACAGAATTTAGCAACCTAATTCTGAAAACAAGCTTGGAGCAGACTTTATAAATCACCTACTTCAAGTGATGCCTCTGGGTAGTTGCTCCTAGTAAGCAGCAAGGGCCATTATTGCTGGCCCAGAGCTGATCACCTTGGGACTTGGGGCCATCTAGCATATTCCCTCCAGACTTACATCTGAACCAACATAGCAAAGGAGTTTTGCATGTAGCCCGTCATTCAAGCTTCCAGGTGACGTCAGGGTTTTATCACAACCCAGCAATGCACTTCCCTATGGGGGGTGGACCCATGGAGCGCAGATACTGTGAACACGGTCTAGAAAAGGTGCATGGTCTGTGGCTACCTAGAATTCTCATGCTACCAGTCTTCTTTGGATCTTCTGAATTCCATCAGTTGTCACTTGCAGTATTCCTGGGTGCAGCTGCAGCCTTGAGTCTGCAGAATACTGGTGGGGAGCATAGAAGGTGGGCCTGTGACACCCAGCTAAGTTGAAGACTGAAGAACAGAACAGTCTACCTATGGACTTATTTTTAACAAACACAATGGGGCATAACAAAACACTTTCTCTGTAAATATTCTCTGAAGATGAGAAACTATGGAAAATTACCTATAGCAGCTATCAGTTTGTAGTTTCCTTTAAAAATAAACTCCATTCACCTTGGCTGGTAGCTCAGTTGCTTAGTGTTCTGATATGCTGAGGTGGTGATTTTGATCACTGTCAGGGCATATGACTCAACCAATGAATGAACAGAACAAAT
Organism: Pipistrellus kuhlii; assembly: GCF_014108245.1. Lineage (NCBI taxonomy): Eukaryota > Metazoa > Chordata > Mammalia > Chiroptera > Vespertilionidae > Pipistrellus > Pipistrellus kuhlii. Next base: position 27,074 of record NW_023425484.1, read on the forward strand.
AAATGTCTATCTTCCTAAAAATAAAGTAAAAAAGTAAACTCCATTCACATTTTACAATCTTGGCTTTATTGAGTGCATGTCAAAATTAAGTGTGATGGTAATAGGACATGTGTAGAGCTGCCTGGCATCTGAATGCTTCTTCACTCTGCTAGGCAGATGAGTTTCCTAACAATTCTGGAGAGATCTATTGCTAACCTAGGAGTGTACCCTATAGAAATAGCCATTACACATGAAAAAAAGAAGTTTTAGTCCAAACTATTGATTTCTAGCTATGAGAATTGTTTGCGATTCCAACATAACCTGTGGGACCAGCAGGGCTGAAGAAGAGCACAAAAGTCACAGAAGGCAGAGACTGTGTGCTATCTTCCTACTTTCTGGGATATGTCACCATTTCTACCACCCATTTATACATAATACTTTTAAAAGATGACTTTTAACTCAGCTTCCTTGTAAAAAGATAAGGAAAATAAGATTTGACATACTAACTTAAATTCACACTGAAACAGCATTTAAATGAATTCTCTTCAACCACCCAGCCATTTTGCTACTTTTTGGTGAGCAGATAGTCTATGCCAGTCATTGTGAAAAAGTCTTTATTTTAAGAAAAAAGTTTAGTTAACAAAAAAAATTTCTTTTAACAAATTTCACTTAGCAAAATACACCCAAAAGGAAATCACAGTAAAGAAAGCTTTAAGTCAAGGCCTCACCAATTCCTACAGTATTAGTAATGTGTCTCAATTTTCAAAACTAACTTTTAAAAAGCTTAAACTTAACCTAAGAGATTTTAAATGAAAATAAACTAGAATGAACAAACATGAGAAATGTTCCTCTTTGAAATAGGGATCTAGCACCTTGAGTTTCCCAAAAATCTCATCTCCCCAATGTGTTCATGGTGGTATGGTGTATAAGATCCACATTTAATGTACTTAAAACTACTTGAAGTCAGGTAACATCACCCCCTGAAATATGCTACCAAATATTAAAGAAAAACCAAAAAACTGAAAACAGTTTTAGTTTACTCAATATCACATGCCAGAAGAAAGTTTGCATGAGAAAACACTGAAGAGGTAACTTTTTAATCCAGATTTCACAAACTCATGGTGCAAAATGGGTCCCCACAGCTTCTGCTAGAGTAATAAACTGCTCTTCACTGGTTGTTGGTTGCCTATGAAAAATTATAATAACTCAAATGCGTTATAAAATATAAAATTAGTCATATCCAGTCATGCTGTTCTGGCCACTGTAGCTAGCAGCTCCATAACAGCCACTCACAGATGGGCTCTCAAGGCCACTGTAAGTGGACTGGGCTGACACCCCCATGCCTTGCATCATCTGGCTGCTATATGCCCCATTGCTAGCCCCTGTTGTGGAATTCAAGAAAAGTTCTATGTATCTATGCTGCATGTTGGCCCTGTCTTTGGACATAGCTGCCACAGCTTCTTCATGAGTGGCAAACTCAACATCAGCTTCGCCCGTAACTCTTCCGTCAGGGCCAATCTCAATATGGACTCTTACAGGGTTGAGAGGAGAGAAGAAGTTGTAAATGTCATTCTCTGTAGCTTTGTACGGCAGCCCTCTCATATGGACACAGTGTCCAGTGGTGCTCTGGACAGTGAACTCGCCATCTCCATATCTGTGGTCATACACCCCGGAGAGACAGTAACTGAGGTCTCTTCCAAACATGTCAGCGGTAAAGCCATAGCCATCGCTGAGACCGCTGTACTCCTCATAGCCCCCATAGCCTGCACTGTAAGCACCAGACCTCATCCTATCCAAGCCTGCCTGCTTGACAATGCCAATGTATCTCCTGGCTGTACCTGGACGGTCATAGGGCCCTGGCCGCTGTACAGACATAAACTTCAGAGGGGGATCCGAGTAGGTCCTAACCTCTTCCTGACTGCTCTTAAACACTTCAATATACCTGTGCCCTATTCTCTCCTTGTGCTTTCCTAGAGCCTTCTCAGCTAACTCCTGTGAGGCAAACTGCACAAAGGCTTCCCCTGTAATCTTGCCTTCAGGGTCCACAGGCAATGTGATCCCATTTGGCACGATTTCCAACCCTGCGAAGAACTGAACAATTTCCTCCTTGGTGCATCCAAATGGGAGTCCTCGAAGCCGCACGAAGCCATCATTAGCAGTGTCAGCACTGTTGGGACCACTGTGCTTCAACACCCAATCCATCTCGGTTCTGTGGGACTTGAACACCTCAATGTACCGGTGTCCCATGCTTTCCCTGTCCTTTTTAAGGGCCATTTTCACGTCATCTTCGGATTCAAGTTCAACAAAAGCCTCACCACTCTGCCTGCCTTCTCTAGTGTAGATGAAATGAATGCCTGCGGACCCATCATGAATTATGCAGCCGGAGAGGAAATTCTGCACATCCTCAATAGAGCAGGACCAGGGCAGGCCACGGAGCTTGACCACAAAGCCTTCACCTCCCTCAGGGCCCAGCATCATGGACACTTGACAGGGCAGACTTCAAATAAACTCAGCTGCTGCTTTTTGTAGCTGAAAAGAAAGCAAAATCTACTTAATTCTCCCTTTCATATGTATTATATAACAAGACATGCAAATAAATACAATTTTCTCCCTTTTACAGAGAAGGCTAAGAAATTGAAACACACCAAATACACTTGAATTTAAAATTCAATTCCAGATCTTTAAGTGGGGGGTATTTAAAACTTCTAAGAGAAAAGGAGTCAATCACCACCAAACCAGTATTATATGAAATGCTGAAAGGTATTCTTTAAGAGGAAGAAAAAAGTAGACAAAAATTATGATCAACAAATATAACAAGTGAATTAAAAATCTGAGGAACAGAATAAACTGGTGAATATAATAGAATCAGGGGCAAAGAAAGGGAATGAATTGATAATTATCAGGGGGAAAAGGGTGTGAGGGGTGCAGAAAGAGACTGAATTAAAATCGTACACCTATGGATGAAGACAATGGGTGGGGGAGGTAAGGGCAGAGTGTGGGATGGGAACAGGGTGGAAGGGAGCTATGGGGGGGAAAGGAGAAACAATTATAATATGAGCAATAAAGATTAAATTAAAAAAACAAAAACAAAAAACCTGAGACTCTTTGACATTAAGTAAAAAATTGATGAACAGTCTAGTTTAAACTACAATACAGGCTAACATTTCCTTTGTAACTGGGAATAGGTGTTTTTTCCTTATAAACAATGCTGCAAGGATACAAGAGCAATGCCTTGCTGAGTCTAAGGATGATTTTTTTTTCTAGATTGTCAAACTTCTTGGGTTCATATAAAAATTATCTCCCTGGCCAGGTAGCTGTTGGTTAGAACATTGTCCCAATATGCTAAGGTTGCATGTTCCATCCCGCCAGGGTACATGCAAGAATCAACCCTCTCCCCCTCTATAATCAATTTTTTAAAAAAGTTTCAACGTTAGCCCTAGTTGGTTTGGCTCAGTGGAGAGCTTTGGCATTCAGACTGAAGGGTCCCAGGAGTTTGAATCCAGTTGAGGGCACATGCCCAGCAGAGGGCGTACACTCACTATTGATATTTCTATCTCTCTGTCAACATTAGAAACATTAACATCACATATCTTTATTTCTGCTTCATTTTGTTGGAAGGACTAAGGGGGGAAAAAATCTAATGAGGTGTTATAAAGTATTGTACATTATGGCATCTGGCAACCAGAGTTCAAGCAGAAACAGTAAAGGTCAAATCCAACTGGAAGGACAGTTTTCTAAAGAGGAACTGAACCATTATAGGGCAATATATGCATAAGAGACAATATTTTTAGTGATCAATGCTCAAAATGGGCACATACAAGAATATAGAAATTAAATGTTTCATGAAAAGTGTCATTTCACTAATAGTATATTCAGCCATTAAAATCAGTGGTGCCCTAGTCAGCTTGGCTCAGTGGATAGAGTGGGCCTGTGTACTGAAGGGTCCCAGGTTCAATTCTGGCCAATTTGATCCCCAGTAGGGAATGTACAGGAGGCATCCGATCAAAGATTCTCCACAGATCAATGATTCTCTCTCATCATTGATGTTTCTCCCTTCCTCACTGAAATCAATAAATAAAGTTTAAAAAACCAGTGGCAAGAGATGCCTTAAGAAGTGTGGGCATGGCCTAGCCTGTTTGGCTCAGTGGATAGAGCACTAGCCCTGGGACTGAAGAGTCTCTGGTTCAATTCTGGTCAAGGCATGTACCCTGGTTGCAGGCTCAATGGTCAGGCTGCGTGTGGAAGACAATCAATTGATGTCTCTCTCTCACACTGATGTCTCCCTTCCTTTACATTCTCTCTAAAAATCCAAGAGGAAATATCCTCATATGAGAAAAAACAAAAACTAGAGCATATTAGAAGAAAAATAGAGCCTTAGCTCAAATGAGTAACAAAACATCCCTCATAGAATTGAGGTATGTGCAAAATATGGACAAATATATAAAAAGAACTAAACTGGCCCAGCTGACATGGCTCAATGGTTAAGCATCAACCTAAAAACCATATGTCTGGATTGTGAGCTCCATCTCCAGTGGGGGCAAAGAGGAGGCAGCTAATCAATGAAGCACTTAACACTTATCTGTCGTTCTTTGAAATCAACACACACACACCCTAGTTTTTCATAAAACAAAACAAAATAACCCACAACTTAAAAAATAAAAGCATGATTAGGTAATCTGAGCTAAGAAATAGCAAACTGGCAATAACTGCACTAGTATCAGAGAAAACCAATTATTGACAAGTTATATTTTGATCCATAATTTAAATTCAACGCAATAATTTGAGGCCTCTGACTAAAATTCAATGAACTCATCATTACTCTCAGGTGGTCCCATTCTCCACCGTAACCATACCCTTAAGCCCTATCAATAACTCTTAACTTCAACATCCCATACCAGAATCTGTTTCTTAAACTTCTCTAAGCATAATGACTCAATCCAAAGCTGCAGAGTTCCATGTTAAGGTGATTTGATGTCACTCTTCCATTCAAAGTCTCGGTGGCCTTCCAGTAACATTAGAACAAACCAGAAGGCTAAAGGTTTCTAAGGTTTTGAAACTGTGGCCTGCCACACACTATCCACTAGCTAGTATCACCTCCAAAATTTAAAATCTTTATTCCTAAAAAAATAAAAATCTTGTTTATTCCTGTGCCTGAAATGTGCCAGGCTCCCTTGGATTTGACACACGTGGTAATTCTCTCCAAATATATTCCACTCAACCCTTTGTCTAGCTAAATCCTACTAATCCTTAAAGCCTCAGCACAAATATGCTACAGTTCCAAAAGATCTTCCTCTTGCTACAAACTACATTTTATGATTCTATGCTCCCGCAGCATAGAACACGTATTCTGGAAACAGCTGCCCCACCCTCAGGCACTGCAGGCTGAAGACCAGCAAGGGATTAATTTATAGCCATGAGGGGGAGAGGGATATATAACAATATCTTCCTCTAGAACGGGGGTTTGGGAACCTTTTTTCCTGCCATTTGAATATTTATATTATTTGAAGGCATACAAAATTAGCCTGTTCTAAATTTGGTCAAACAATTAACTCATCCCTAATGCCTTTGGGGGGGGGGGGGTGGTGCCAAACCAATGATTTCTCAGGCCTTAAAAAGGCCTGTAGGCTGGAGGCCCCTCACCCTGCTCTACAAAATGGCAGTCCAGTTAGGGTGGGAAAGACGTGAGGAAACACAAAACAGGCATTTCATAAGAATCAATTATGCAATTAAACAACCACATAAAACTATAATATTTCCACTTTTGCTTTCATAATACTCTACATGCTTATATTGTTTGAGTCAGTACTTAGGACAAAAGTTTTTCAATTTCACTTTCCTAAAAAAATTTTATGCTTGAATATAACACAAACAAAAATTACATTCCTTAAAGGGGAGTGAACTGACGATTCTTGGGGAAAAGGGGAGAGGGGGGCGTGGGAAGAGACTGAACATAAACCGTGCACCTATGGATGAGGACAACGGGGAGAGGGGAAAAGGCAGAGGGTGGGGTGGGAACCTGGTGGAGGAGAGCAATGGTGGGGGGGGGGGGGGGGGGGGGGGAGGAACATTTGTAATAATATGGACAATAAAAACTTATTTAAAAAAAAATTACATTCCTTAAATTAGCTCACCTTAAAGAACAAGGAGGGATGTCAACAGTCGGAGACACTCCTGGTAGGTCCGGAATTGTCCTAAAAAAGAGTAATGTGGCCTCAGTGCGGAGAACTCACCGGAGCAACCAGAGAACAGTGGTCCAGGCTCCTTCCTCAGAGCCTAAGAAAGTGGGGCTGGGGTCTGCCCTAATTAAAGTGCTCCCCTGCCTCGCCCTCAAGCACTTAAAAGGCTTACCTTTTCATAGGGTAATGGGGAGGATTAACTGCAAGGCAACTCCCATTTGCCTGGAGGGCACAACTCAATTCCCTCTATTTCTATATAAAACACTACCAGAAGAAAATTTAAATTTTGAGGGCGGGTGGAGCACGGAGTACTAGGGGGGGCGAGGGTTGGGCAGCTTGTCTGGGCTGGGATCAGCTCCAGAGAAAGATGGCCTGGGCTGTAATTCACAAACACCCCTGGGTGGCAGCGTGGAGACACTAAACACTTTCTTTCCCAGTTTTACTCCAAAGCTTCACTTCTTGTGACCTGACGTTAACCTTTTGATTAACTGAGGAAGAACAAGGGGAGGAAATGTTGAATGAAATACGCTTTCGATAGGAAAAACACTGCCCCCACCCACAGCCACGCGATAAGGCTGCCCGAAGGCCTGACTGGAACGTCGCTAATTTCTCTTAAATATCCATTTGCCTTGTCTTACGAGCCTCCAGTAGTAGTCACAGGAGGCACTATGCTGGCGGGGGGTTGAACAAATACAAATTGTTAGTTTAAAATGGTCTCTCTGGGCCGGGATTCGCCTTTCTAACAGACTGCCGGGCCTCCCTCAGGCTCTCCGGGTGAGCCCATCGCTACCGGTTCTACGGGATTTGCTCCGATTCCGCAGATCCAATCAGGATAAGCCGGGCGCGCCCCGCGGGCAGGGCCGGGTGGCCGATTAGGTTTATCTGCGCAGTAAACAGGGCGCTCAGGCCGCACCTCCCACCTTCTGGAAGGTTCAGGGCCGGGAACTGGCCGGCCTTCCCCGCCGTGTTCTAGGGAGGCCAGAGCACTCCCGCCCTCCTCTGTAAATTAATTTAACCCGCAGCTGGCAGCTCGCACACCCAGGTGGTCGGGAACTCCTATTTCTCAATCCCAGCCCGCGGGAGCCGCCCCTCAGCCCACACGGCTGACTTTTTTGCTGTAAAACTCACCGCTGAGGGGAGCAGGGCCGATGTCGATTTTCATCCAGCGAGCGCGATCCGCAGTCGCTCAGAAACGCAGGGGGCTCCGCGGGAACTCGGGGCGCATCTCCCGGCGGCCACCTGAAACTGAAACCGCCGGCGTGAGGACGTTAGCGCGGCGGAGGCCGCCAGCCGCCAGGGGCGCGTCCGAGCCGTTTGGGCGGGAAGCGTGGCCGCCGTCCGGGACGTGGAGCTCCGGGGAGTCCCGGGCACCGGAACTAGGAGCCAGAGCTCGCCCCGCCTCCGACCTGGTGCCCGACAGACCCCGCGGCGGAGCGGCGAGTACCGCCGGACCCCGGGGCGCCCAGCCAGCCCTGGGCGGGGTCAACGGCCGCTTCCGGGGCGGAGCGAGCTGCGCGGGGAGGGGAGCGAGCTGCGCGCGCGCGGGGACCGGAGGGGGCAGGGCGGGGAGAGCGGCTCACCCGGACGCGCGGGGGTGGGGGATGGGGTGGTGAGGGCCCGAGGCCCGAGGCTTCCCGAGCGGTGGCGGGAGGGGAGGCCGGGGTCGGAGGGCTTTCGGAGACGCCGGGAGGACGTCCCGGGCGGCGAGAGGAAGTTCTCGCGCCGGCTCCAACGGGCCTCGGGGGGGGGGGCTGCCCAGGGGGACCGAGAGAGGTCCCGGGACCCGCAGGCAGCCGGCGGCTTCCAGGGCCGGGGCGGAGCTCTCGGCCGGGAACTTCCTGGGACGGGCCGTGGGGGCTGCGGAAAGTTCCTGGGGCGGCGGAGGGAGCGTTGGGGTTGGGGGCGGCGGGGAAGAGTCTCCCCAACCGCGGGGGTGAGGGTGGCGGGTGGGGGGTCGCCCGCTCGCGGCAGCTCACCACGACTGGCCTGGGGTCCAAGTCCGGAAGGCGGCGCGCGCGGCTGCGTCCCGTAGCAGAGGCCGCGTGACTGGGAGGGCGGCGAGCGGACGCGGGTCACGGGGTGTAAAGGAGGAAGTGCCGCGGCCGGCCCGCCAACATGTCACCAATGGAAACGCGCCCTGCAGGTGCGGCCCGGGGCCCGCGGTTGGCCCGGCAGGAAGTGGGCGGGGAGAGCGGCGACGAGGAAGCCGTTCGCAGCGCAGGAGGGTGCCAGCGGGAGGAAAGTCCAGAGGCCGCGGCGGGGAGGGCCGGGGCGGGGAGGGAGAGCGGGCAGCAAGGTTAAGGGGAAGGAGAAACCGTAAAATTTAAAGGAAAAACCCATCTCCGAGCGCAGGAAGAACTTCTAGTGGCTACACCTCAGCACACCTTGTTTTGTAGTCAATACAAAACAAGTCAATAGCTGGCAGTTTTTAGAAGATTAATTTTAAAGCACGCAATTCTCAAAACTATATGCCCAATGAGCAGCTACATTTTAGAAACCTATATAAATCCTAATTCAAAGGAACACACTGGAAAACAAGGCAATTGCTGTAATGTAAGTAGCGACTTATATCAAGAATCATAAAGTAGAACTGAATAGAGACAAATGAGCCGACCCTTCAGCAAATTAGCTCCAACAAAAAAGGGGGCATTTACTCAATAAAAGGAATTTAAGAGACTTATCAAGGATTTACAATGCACGGGACATTTTTGGATCTTGATTCACACAAACTGGTGAACATTTATGGGACTGGGACAATTTATTTGAATATTGACTGGAAATTTGCTTTTAACAAGTTATTTTAGATATAATAGAATTGTAACGTTTAAAACAAAGGAATTAACATTTAGAAATGCATTTCATCTGTGGATGAAATGGTTGATGGGGAATGTAGAGAAAAACCGTCCATAATTGATAATTGTTGAGGCTGGGGGATAGAATTAAAAATCTAGCCATCCCATCAAAAGTTAAGTCACTAAAAATTCACACATCCAAGATAAGCAAAATAATATTCTGAAGAAATTTGGGGGGGGGGGAAATCTTTACAGAAATGGGTATTTTGATTGTTTCATAAGCATTTATTTCCCTTTAAGTCCTCTTCAAAGTATATCCTTTGGTAATTTAGTAGGTTGGGCATGCATTTTCTAACTTATTATATCAATACTTGCTGCATTTTAGTTTTACGAGTCTCTTTAGCTTAACTGGTTGGTGACACCGGCAAGAGCATTAATAATTGATTAATCATGATAATAGTTTCTGCCAGTGAAGGAACAACAAGTACAGAATACACCAGGGAGCCTAGCCTGTTGTGCACAAAGACAGGAGGCACCTGAAAGTACCTGTAACAGCTCCACTGAGGAGGAAAGCAGAGTGAGATCCTCCAGGGCCCTGAAGGTCTGGTTCCCTATTTTAGACTTTGATAGGGCCCCGAGTCTGATTCTCTCACATCCATGTGCTTTTCTCACATTGATGTTTCGCTGTCTTTCCCTTTCCTCCACTCTCCCTAAAAACCAATGGAAAAACATTCTCGGATGAGGATTTACAACAAAAAAGTGAAAGGATTTGTTTGAGTAACGTGCACTTACCACAGGGGTGGGGAACTTTTTTCTGCCAACGACCATAACAGTAAAAATAAAAGAATTTTTAGAGATCTACTTAAGTGTTTGTGAATGAAATAGTGTGATGGCTGGGATTTGCTTCAAAATTATCGGAGTGAAATACATGGGGATGTAGAGAAAACTGTCCATAACTGGTAATTATCGGAACTGGGTGATAGGATAAAAAGAGAAACAGACAATAAAGAAATAAATGTCTGTTAACAAATCCTGAAATGATAAAATTCTAGAAAATGAGGATTAACATTGGGGTTCTGAAGAAGTGACATTTAAATAGACCAGAAGCAATGCAGGGTAGGAAGGTGAAACTCCATTCCACCTCACCCCCACAGCCTCCAGCCCCAATAGCCCCAAGGTTTCAAAGTAGAAGTTAGAAGACCATATTAGTTTTTTATTCCTTTGTATTATTACCCTACTAATTCCCCCTGATGTTTGTTCAAATTCTTTATAATTTAAAAATCCAACCCTTTGCTAGGATGTTTTGGTGTTGGTTGTTTTGTATAAACATTTTTATTTTGTGGTCAATCCTTTTTAATCTTTATGATATTCAGTTATTATATACCTAAATTTCCCAGGGGCTCATGCCCCCTAAGTGTGAGGATTCTTACCTAATTTGCACAATATGCAAGTTCAAGATATTGATACAACATTTTAAGTATTTATTGTTATTACTACATTTTTATCCATCAAAGGACATAGTAGGTAATGATCTGTAAGCAATAGGAAAGCTGTTTTCTATTATTATCTTTAAACTATTGGACCGTTTAGTTTACTTAGAATAAATCTGAAATTAGAATACTCTACTTTTCCTAAACAGTTATCTAAAGCTGTGTTAACTAAAAAGCCAAAATAGTACAATGTGATGCCAGGTAAATTACATCTATAATACTTGCATTGAAATTAACTTAAGGGATGATTTTTTATCTAACAGAACAAGTAACCATTGCTCTCTCTGTTTAAATTTCAATTAACTTTACATAACCAAAGAGTATTAAGTAAACAATCAATATTAAAAAATTAGATTTACATTTTTTCATACTGTCTCAAAACCATGTATTTACTCTTATCGCCCTTACCTATTTGAACTAGTACATTTCAAGCACTTACTAGCCAACCACACGTAGCTACCGTGTTTCCCAGAAAATAAGACATCCTCCGAAAATAAGACCTAGTGCATGGAAAGATAAGACATCCTCCGAAAATAAGACCTAGCGCAACTTTGGGAGAAAAAATTAATATAAGACACTGTCTTATTTTCGGGGAAACAGGGTAGTACCTATCATAGTGGACACTGATCTATATAGTGATTTTCAACCCTTTTCATCTCATGGCTCACAAACTGATTTTTAAAAAAATACCGTTTCCCCGAAAATAAGACAGTGTCTTATATTAATTTTTGCTTCCAAAGGTGCGCTAGGTCTTATTTTCAAGGGATGTCTTATTTTTCCATGAAGAAGAATACGATACACATTTATTGTTATTGAAAATAAAGGAAATTTATTACCTGTATACAGTACGGTAGTACGGTAGTTGTCAACACAAACCAGACAAACTGAATCCTACAGTATCAAGAATTTACTCATTTATTCAATGACAATCATGTCATCATCTTCTGGAACATCATCATAGCAATCCAATTCCTGAATTTCCTGGTGAATTTCTTGTGACTTCATTTCTTTCAGAATCAGTGGACCAAATCTCTCATGTTTAGCAATAGTACTGTCTTCAAATGAGTACTTCTTGTCAAGGTAGCCTGCTCACAGTGCATTTGCAATGCAACTGTCAGTGATTTTCTCCCATGAATTCTTCACCCAAGTCACAACTTCTTGCAGTTTAGGTTCCAGTTTCCACGCTGATTTCTCTCCATTCTATTTTCAATGTAGTCATTAATTACCATGCGCAAATTGTCTTTGAATGGCTTGTTTATTTCAATATTAAGAGTCTGGAGACAGGCCGTCATTCCTGCGGGAATCATTATCTGATCTATTTTTCTTTGGTGAAGAAATGTGTTCATGTCTAGCAGATCTCTTTGGCTCCCTCGCATAACAAGTGGCAGCATTAAATCGACCCACTTCCTTATAACTGCTTGTGTGGTCCGGGCTTTTTCAGTTTCAAGAATAAAAACGCCCAAAACACGTTCAATCTTTTCCTTCTTGCCCTTAGAAATGATTAAAGGTGGGATTTTAGTTGCCAAAATACAGGAAACACGTGCACTTTCATAAGCAGTGGAGGGAATGCACACTAAGGAGGCACCCTGCTGTTCAATTGTTGTTTGAGATGATTGGCCCATAAACACTGCAGTTTCATCCATAGCAATCATGTTGGAAAGATTGTATTTAGAGAAGTCAGCATCATCAATAAAGGACTTGAATGCAAGTGCTTACTTAATAACTTGAGTATCTTCTAACCCAAACAATGTAGTACCGATAGTTCTTCTTAAAGACAGTTCACTTCACTGAAGGAAATTATCCAGCCAGTGTTGTGATGCTTTGAAGTCTTGGGGGCGGGGGGCACCTATGTCAAATGTTGGTGCCATTGCCAAGGGCAAATTCTTGAATCTGAGCCCTATTCACAACCAAAGCCTCTGCTTTCCTATTAATAACCCACTCACAATCAGGTCTTCCAGCTTGGAAAATAATGGTTGCCAACCTGACCCACACTTGCGCTTTTTAGCATTTCCCTTGTCCACTTGTTCAATGAGGTTACCATACTCTGCTCGCCATTTTTGGACCAACAGGATACTCAACATCTTCTCTTTGCAAAAAGCAGTAAGATTTTGGCCCCAAGAGTCTTCCACGATTCCTTTCTACAGAGTAGCTTTTTCTTTTTGCACTCATTTCTAGGGGTAAAAAAAAGGAATTGGGGTACCAAGGCGGGGGGGGAGGGGATCACTTAAAATGACACAGGGAGGATCAGAGGAGGGAATCAAATGGCACAGGAGAATCAGAGGGGAGATTACCATTTTAGTAACCCCTTTTCATCCTCCTGTGTCATTTTGATTGCCCCCTCTGATCCTCCTGTGTCATTTTAAGTGATTCCCCTCTCCCCACCCATGTACCACTGAGCACCTTCACCAGACATCTCCCTATCCCTTTATCAGACATTTACCCCCTGGGGCCTGCCACTGAGCTTGCTGGGGCCTGGATCTGGGCTGGAGCAGGGTCTGCCACTGACTGAGAACCTTCAGTCATCATGAGGGGGGCCGTGATCATCAGGTAGTGTCACCAGAGACAGACCAGCACTCACCACCTTCGCTGTGTCAGCTCTAATCCTCCTGTTCTTCTACAGGCATCTATGAAAGTCTCCTCCTCTCTCCCGCCCCATGCTCACTTCTGACTCTTGATCTCCCTCTGCTCCACCTCCACACAGCAGTGATGTCAGGACTCTGAATAACGTCACTGGTCACTGGTTGCTAGACGCCAGTTGGGACGGCCCTAGCAACCAGTTTATGGTAAATTAATTTTCATTCTGAGACAGCCTTGGGGGTGCCTTATTTTCTGGGGGATGCCTTATATTTCACCCAGAAGGAAACCTGTAAGTAGGTCTTATTTTCGGGGAAACACGGTAGGTATAATTTTGACTTATCCACACAGGACAACTATTGTTGTGTTGGCTGATGTCATTTTTTATTGACACTGTAAGGGAAAAGTGATCAGTGCCCGTGACTCCTCTCTCTCTGAAATCAATAAAAAACAACAACTATTAGACTTCCCTTGCTAAAGATAAAATCTGTTCTCGAGGGGAAAACTTAATCTCTTGTATTAATTGGTAGTACTCTCCCCCATAATGAGAAGTGATGATTCTAGCCTAAAAAATGAAGTGAGGAGGGGAGATTTTTGCTAAAGAAAATACAATTGCTAGGAAGATAATCTCCCAGTTACCCCACTCCCTAACTTTCTTGTAGTTCTATCTCCTGAAGCAAGCAGCTCTGGGGAGGGCAGAGCTGATTGGCCCATAAACACTGGAGCCAGCTAAAGGCCTCAGGAGGGCTGTGGGTCACCCTTATGGTCTCCAGGGAGAAGAACATTGCAGTGCTTGCCCACAGCCTCCTCAGAAGGTGTCCTTCAGGGAGCCTAGAGCTTCCTGCCGGGACTCCGTGGAGAGTTGTTAGCTTGTCACGTCCCATGCAGCTGCCACAGGAGTGGAGACCACTGTAGCACCTTGACTCAATGTTCGCCGCTCAGGGACCACAAAGCACACTATCCATGAGAGTGGAGAACAGAGCCAAAGGAGGGAAGGAACAGGACAATGTACCTGAGGGGCTCCCAGCACTGGGAGCGAATACTACACACAGGACAACAGCTTACAACAGCAGTTTTCAGAGCACAAGAAGTGCTAGGCAAAATCATAACATTTTAAAAGAAAAAATGAGCACTTTCAGACAACCAAATGCAGAATTAACTTTCCAGTACTAAAAATTGACTTGAAATATTTTGGGTGTATTGAGTTAATAAAAATACATTAAAACATACTAAATTAAGAGTGAGATAGGAATTTGTAATAATCATACTAGGTGAGAATTTTTTAAAGAGGAGATATACTTTCAGGGGAACCCTAAAATTAGTTTAGAATTTTTCATTTCAGCTTCGTATTACTAGCCCCCCATTAAAATAATTTTTTTTTAATCTATTGATTTTAGAGAGGGGGAGAGGAGAGAAAGATCCACTTGTTGTCCCATTTACTGTATTTTTAGGACCATAAGATGCTCCGGACCATAAGACGCACCAGTTTTTAGAGAAGGGAAATGAAGAAAAAAAGATTCTGAAACAATTAGTGTCCTAAAATATTTTATGTGCATTAAAACCCAACATCACAGTCATAAACACATGTCATCAACCCTGTAAAGTAAACAGCAGCATTTAGAACCATTTTAGAGCCGGGCAAGCACACAGAGACCACACAGAGCCGGGCAAGTAAAAAAACCTTTTTTTTTAAAGTATATGTGTAGGCTATATTTGGACCATAAGACGCAGGGACTTTTTCCTCCCACTTCTGGGGGGGAAAAAGTGCGTCTTATGGTCCGAAAAATACGGTATTTACGAATTCACTGGTTGATTCAGGTATGTGCCCCTGAACCACAACCTATTAGGACTATGTTCTAACCAACTGAGCTACCTGGTCAGGATTCCCCCCACCCCCACCGAATTATCAAACAATTTCTCTATAAATTGAGAACAGGGAAAACTTTCCTGACCATGTCTCAAAAACCATAATATGGGGGAAATAACATAAAATCTGAATACATTTAAAAAATCAACCAATGGCCAGACCGATGTGGTTCAGTGGTTGAGCATCAACCCATGAACCAGGAGGTCATAGTTCAAGTCCTGTCAGGGCACACGCCCAGGTTGTGGGCTTAGCTCGATCCCTGTTAGAGGACACGAAGAGGCAGCCACTTGATGTTTACCTCTCACATTGATGTCTCTCTATGTCTCTCTCTCCAATGAAAATACATCCTTGGGTGAGGATTAAAACAAACATTTTTTCCCAAAAAGATATAATATACCAAATATAAGATGTGCTCTTATTTTATTTTGAGTTATTACAGATATTTTAAATTTTCAAAAGCTATACACTATCTCTACTCACAAAGTTCTGTATGGGAATTTGGAGGCTGGTCAGTGGTAAATTATGTCCAATAGACAACACTAGACCAGTACTATGATCCCAACTTAATCTTTGGCTGCATGATGTTTGTGTGGATAGCAAGATCTGAATGCAAAACACAGACAGACACTGCTATCAGACACAGATGAAAACTATGCACACATTACATCAGCCATGTACTCTTATTTGAATACCAATTCAAACCTACCAGTTGTATAAAAATATTTATTAATCCTGGCTGGTATGGCTCAGTGGTTGAGCATTGACCCATGAACCAAGTTGCAGGCTTAATACCTAGTATTTTAAAATGTATTATAAAAAAGAAAGATCTGAGTCCCAGTCCCAGCTATGTCACTGAACAAGTGACTTGTCTCCTGGTCTCCATTTTCTCATTTGTAAAATGGGGATAATGGCATACCTCCTTACAGCCTGGTTATGAACGTGATTACAAAGAGTGAGTGCCAAGGCTCAGACCAAGGGGAGGTCAGGACGAAGTTACCTTTGGGGAAGGGGGTCACCCTCCCATTTCTGTAGCCCCTCCAGGCACCTACCCTGTCTCCACATTCTTCTTCACCATTTTGGCCATAAATAAGAACTAACTCTTCTACTTAATCTTTCCCCTTAAGTCAGTCAGTATTTTCACTTGAATATTTCATTTAATGGGAGTTTTGTAGCAAGCCTCAAGTGAAAACCAATCACTTGTCAAACTAAAATAACATGGAAATAACTCTAATCAATTTGCAGCAATGCATACAAGAACATGAGCTCCCCAAAGCAAGGATGGACTCACCCAACCCTGGTGAGAGAGCAATGGCCAACCTCTCCCAATATTAACTCAATTACTTTCGGGGGGAGGGAGAAAGGGTGTGAGCACACAATGAGCTCACATTTTTTGTTGCCGTTAATCCTCACCCGAGGATATTTTTTCCTTTAATATTTAGAGAGCGGTAGAGGGAGACACAGAGAAACATGAATGTACCTTCTCCCACATACTCCACCGCCTGGGATTGAGCACGCAACCCAAGTAGGTGCCTTGACCGGAATCGAACCCGCAACCCTTGAGTCCGCAAGCCGAGCTCTAACCACTGAGCCATAGGCTAGGGCATATTCACTTATTTTTAAATGAAAAAATCTTGTCTAGAAATTCGCACTGAAAACACCAGTTTTCACTGACATCCTAATACATTGTCTAAATTCAGAAACAAGTTTAACTTTTAGAAAAAGTTAACTAAAGGTGATTGTGAGAATTACGTCAACATCGGTCGTTTCGATGGCGTTTTGAATGAGAAGATCATTTGCAGTTTTCAAAGTTCTCCCAGCTCCGCCGGGTTCCGGCGCGCAGAGGCCTCCCTAACCTCGGCGTTTCCGCTTCCCTCCCTCCCCCTCCCCCGCGCGGGGCCGGGGCGCTGCTCGCGGCCTCCCCCGCCGCCCTCGGGCCGCAGTCAGTTGAGACACAGACAGGGAAGCGCGTCTGCCCGTCCCAGGCTTCACGGGAGGAAAACCGAGGGAGGCCGACCTGCGTGAGAGCCGGACCGACCGGCCCCGGGCGGCGCTTTCCCAGGCGCCCCGAGAAGGGGCAGGGGGACACCCTCTCCAGGGCTGTGCGCGCCCAACCGTTTCTACAAAGTTTAAAGAAACCAGGGACTTGTCCGGCGTCACCGGCCGCCGGGCCCCCCTCGGTGAACCACGCGGAGCCCGGGTAAGGGCCCCGAGAGCGTCCATAAGTTTCTTAGGCACAGTCAAGAATCAGCAAATATATTCAACAATACAAAGAAGTAAAAGGTAAGAAAAGAGAAACGGTCGATTAAACAAGCTTGCCCAGAAAAAGGGTGGCAAACAGGCAAAGACAACGAGACCAAAACCCAGCTAAACGCAGACACCGTACCTGTCCGGCGGGAGCCGCGCAGACGGGCGCTCCGCACACGCGCCGCACAAAGAGGAAGAAGCGCCGGCGCCGGGCCCCTAAGCCAGGCCCGCCGAGCGGGAAGGTGGGAGGGGCGGAGCCAGGCCCAGCCTCCCTGCGCTCCCCGCGCTCCCGCCCCGCGAAGGGCGGCTTCACTGAACCCTCTCCGCGGCCGCCCGGCGCTCCCCCCACCCCCACCCGGGAGTCCGCACGAGGCCCTCCTTTCCTCCATTGCCGCAGGCCGTTTCTGCGGACCCCAAACTCTACCCCGAGGTCTGGTCCCAGAGAAGAAGGCCCTAGACCTCAGGCCCACCTCTCCCAAAGCCAATCTGCTCGCCACCCCCACCCCAGATGGATATCTCGGTGTGCGGCCCTAGCCCTCGGCCCCTTGGTCCCCACCAGCAGAAGGCCCGGACTCTGGTTGGTCCCGTTTGGTGTGCGGCCCCTGACCTCAGATCCGGCCCCGTGAGACCCCAAATCTCAGCCCTGCCACCCCACCCCTAGGGGCGCTATCCCCAATGGGTCCTAGGTGTGCCCCTCAGCCTCAGACCTCTAGCCCGTCCCGGTCCTCACCTCGGGCTCCGAGTCTACGCTCCCTTTCTACTTCACATCCGGCACCTCGGTCGTCCCCCCGAGCACCTAGAGGAGGGTGGAACGCAGGACACTTGGCAGTTGTAGCGGAGGCAGTTGAGGCTTGTTTACCATCACCATGGAAACCCTGGCTGCGCGCCCTGGGCGGGGCTTCCCGAGGCCGGAGCGCCACAGGCCGAGTCCACAGCCAGCGGCCTGTGCGCAGCAGCTTCAGGAGCCGCTGCCCTCGGCCCGCGCCCCCACACCCGGAGCTGCAGCCCGGAACCCGCACCCCCACCTGCTTTTCCCCCGGCGCGACCCCTGCTCGGTTGCCCCACGGAACCCCACCTTTTCCAGGAGGACGCAACGCAGTCGTACTTCCAAGACGGAACCGGAAATACGCAGCAAGCCGCGGGGCGGGGCCTCCACGGCGGGCATCCGGGAACCGGGACCACCTAGTCGCCATTGTGTCGCGCCCGGAGCGGAGCCGGGGATTGGTCAGCCGGACGGGGCGGGGCCTGCGGCGGGGGCGGGGCGAGGAGGGGGTGTTGGGACAGCGGGAGTTGGGGCCAGCGCGCCCCAGCGCTGAGGCCCTGGAAGTACTGACAGGGGCCCCCAGTGAGACCCAAGGACCTCTGAGTTGGAAACAGCGTGAGAGAAGAGAGCCGTTTCCTGCCGAGAACACGGATGGAGGCTGCTCTGGTGGCAGAATTGAGGGGGATTAATAGATCGCTTATGAGATTAGCTCTTGGGCTAAACATCCCCAAAACCTCCCCCCCCCCCAAGGTGACCCGGAAGCCTCGGAGGGATGCGGGCTTTTCAGGCCCAGAGCACCTGAGCCCGCAGCTGGCTGGAAGGACGACCCGCCTGAGGCAGCGCAACAGATGGTTCGCGATATGTTCTAGAATTAGTGATTATTACCATTTCCTGGACACTTCATAAAGGATAAAGTCAAGGCACTCGTCACAAGTTAAGCAGAAGATTATTTAAAATCACCAGTTACATTAAGGGAATGGTTGGAGAAGTGTCAGATGATGACTGGCCAAGAAGAAGAGAGGACAGAGGAGCACAGATGTCCAAAGAAGTTTCTGAGAAAGGAAACATTGGAGAATAAGGGCAGGAAGGTGACAAAGGCAAAATTATAGAAAACTGCACCGACAAAACTCAGGGTTTTTTTTGTTTGTGTGTGTTGTGTGTGTGTGTGTGTGTGTGTGTCTTTTGTTAATCCCCACCAGGGGGTAGGAGGATATTTTTAAAATATATATATTTTGCCGGGACTGGTTTGGCTCAATGGATAGAGCGTCGGCTTGGGGACTGAAAGGTCCCGGGTTCGATTCCAGTCAAGGGCATGTACCTTGGTTGCGGGCATATCCCCAGTAGGGAGTGTGCAAGAGGCAGCTGATCGATGACTCTCTCATCGATGTTTCTAACTATCTCTCTCCCTCTCTGTACAAAATCAATAAAATATATTTATAAAATATATATATTTTATTGATTTTCCACAGAGAAGAAAGAAGAGGGATAGAGAGCTAGACATCGATGGGAGAGAATCATTGATCAGCTGCCTCCTGCACACCCCCTAGATGCCCGCAACCCAGGTACATGCCCTTGGCCGGAATCGAACCTGGTACCCTTCAGTCCACAGGCTGACGCTCTATGCTCTGAGCCAAACCGGTTTCGGAGAGGGAGGATATTTTTTTTATTGATTTTTAGGGCGAGTGGAAAAGAGAGGGAGAGACAAATACATTGATTGGTTGCCTCCTGCAGGAGCCATGACAGTGGCCCCAGGCCAGGGAGGAGCCTGCAATCAAGGTTTGTGCGCTTGCCCAGAATCAACCCAGGACCCTTTGGTCCTCAGGCTGATGCTGTATCCACTGAGCCAGCCAAACTGGTAGGGCCAAAACTCAGGCATTTTCAAGAAACCCCACAATGATTCCATCACAGCAATAGAAAAACATGTTTCTGGAGAGAAAATGCAAATAGCTAATCTGAAACAAATTAAAATTATACCAAGAATAGTAATGCTTCCAAATTTTGGGACTGTGAAACCAGGTCCAAGAAGACATTTATGCAGTTTGTTAGGAGGGACTCTGAGCCCAATAGGCTATTTAATCCCATAAAATTTGACAGTTCTCTATTATTCATCAATGATGCAGTAATCCTTTTTTAAAAAGTATTTTCCCCTTTATTTTGTTGTTTTCCATCACCATTTATCTCCCATATCCTCATCAGAGCTGTCTGCCTGTTCTCTCTGAGTCTGTTTCTATAGTTCTCTGACTGGTGTATTTTACTTAGCATGATGTTCAAATAGTTATTTGTGACAGTACCTTAAGGAGACCCAAGCTAGGCTCCACTTAAAATTTGTAAGCATGAACTTGAGTGCCTTTTCCACCGCTCCTTTGTGTTCAGCTGGGTTCTGATGTAGTAGAATTCATTACTAGGTCCAGGGTCTTCTCCACATGGACCCTGTGTAGAGAGCCGGCTCACCTGTCTCAGCTTCCTCTTCGAACTGCTGCATGTAGTCCAGGAAGGCCACCATTGCCTGGTCAAACTTGTTATCCAAGAAAGCCCTTTTCCCCTTGGTACAGCACAAGGGCAGCTCAATGGGGTCCTCTGTTAATGACTCAGGAGTGGTTTCTGCAGAGGATGAGTTGCTCTGAAACTGCAGACCAATTGTGTTAGACGGGGCCACGAGCAGCAAGGCTGTTCACCCCCAGCCTGCATTGATCTCCAGCAAGCAGGACAGTGGGGACGCAGCCCAATCTGAAGTTATTGATGATGGCCCAGGGGCCATCGTCGCAGATCTTAGACAAGTTATGCGGGTCTGGGAGTACCACAGCCAGTTCTCCACGTTTCTCAGCTCATCCTATAGTCCTAATTGCAATTTACTATAGTCCCTATGGCACTGCCTTTCCTGCTTTTCCAGTGTCTCAGTCTTAGCTTGGGCTGCCTCCAGAGCCACAGCTGCCTTTTCTCAGTTCTTCTCTACCTCCTCCAACTTCTAGACCTGCCTCACTTCCTCCAGCTCCACAACCTTCAGCTCCTGCAGTGCTTCCATCTCATCCTCAATCCATCCCTGGTCTCCAAACAGCATTTTTCTGACTGTCAGATTCTGAGATCCTGAGCTGGGCGTCCAGCTGCTCCAAAAGATTGTCAGTACAGGTTGGTCCAAATCTTTATCAGAAAGGATGTCAAAATGTCCCTCATGGCTTTCTGGATGCTACTGAGAGTCCCAGCAGGGTGAAGTTGCTGGGGCCGTACATGGACTTCTTGCCATCAACAGGGAGGGTCCAGCCATGGACACTATCCTGCAGCTTTGCAACATCTCTCTCCACCCTGGAGGTAGAGCCTTCCTCTGGAGTTTCTCCTGGCTGCCCCTGAGCTGCGGGGAGCTTTGAAGCTGCAAGTTCTTGGCTGAGGTCAAGGCTGAGGTCTCCATGGACCAAATCAGCTTCAGGGGCTGGTGGTAGCACTGGCAAATGAAGCAGACGAAGGACGTGGTAGAGGTCTTAACTTTCATCGTTGACCCTAAATTTCCTTTAGTAATCCTTGTAGTCTGTGAGTGAGACTAGGGCCTTGGAGCGAAGCCAGGGGAAGGAAGGTCTTTCCGTGCAAAGGGCCTCTAGTTGGTTAATAAAATTTTATAGGTTTCAGATATACAGTTTTATAATACATAATCTCTATATAGTGTGTTCACCAAGTCAAGTCTCCTTCCTCATAACTTATTCTCCCTATATCTTCTACACCCCTTTGCCTTTGGCAATTACTGTACTGTTGTCTGTGTCAGTGAGCTTTTTTTCCTCTTAATTCCTTCACCTTTTTCACCAGTCCTGCAACCCCCCCTTCCCTCTGACAGCTGTTAGCCTGTTTTCTGTATATATGAATCTGTTTCTTTTTTAAAATCTATACATTTTCTTGATTTTTTTTTTTTACAGAGAGAGTCAGAAACATCGATGAGAGAGAAACATGGATCAGCTGCCTCCTGCACACCCCCCTCTGGGGGTGTGCCCACAACCAAGGTACATGCCCTTGACCAGAATGAAACCTGGGACCCTTCAGTCCAAAGGCTGATGTTCTATCCACTGAGCTAAACTGATTTTGGCTATGAATCTGTTTCTATTTTATTTGTTAGTTTATTTTGTTCATTGGATTGCACATATGAGTGAAATTAAATGGTACTTGTCTTTCTCTGACTGGCTTATTTCACTTAGCATAATGCTATCCAGGATTATCTATGTTGTCACAAAAGATAAGATTTCTTTTTTATGACCGAATAGTATTCCATTATGTAAATGTACTATGGCTTTTTTATCTGCTCATCTATTGATGAACACTTGGGCTGCACTAGGGGATTTTTAGAGGTGAGTGCCAGCACTGTCACTAGTGCCACAGATCTCTGGCCTTTTCCACAAATGTCTGGCCCATCTCTCCAACTGGAGAATGCTGGCCCACACTTGGTCTATGGACCTCTTCAGCTATAGGGACATAGGGGTCTCCACCCTTTTTTTTAACCTTTGTGTCCACAAAAGTATCTCCCCTAAGCTCTGAAATGTAAGGAGATATTTTCTGATTCTTGAGAGTACTTGCTCAGAGATGCAACTTTAAGTCTATGGTTCAGAAACAATTAAACGTGGCACAAATAAAGGTCACCCCAAGATACATTATCTTACATATTGACCTGCCTGCTTATTCCCTCTTGTTTATATCAGTAGATTAGCACAAATTTAACATCTTTAAAAATAAATGTTTTAAAATAAACTCCTCTCTGGAAACCACTAATCTAAAACAGTGATACAGAGGTATTATCTAGGAGCTATTAAAATTTTCCAATTAACCCCTAAAAGAACTCTGTACACATTTGACCAAGGAGAGTGTCCATGGGTAGGCAGAATCACCATAGCCCAGTGAGGGCTCTTAATTAAAATCACAGTATCTAGCACAGCAATAACAATAGCTAACATTGCACCTTCACTGTGCTTTGCAATATTGTGAATACTTAATCACATTTAAGCATAGCAACCCAAGTGGTATTACTATCATCACAGTTAGTGGAAGAAAACAGGTACAGAATCATTAAGGTAACTTTCCTACAATCACTCAGCTTGTAGGTGACAGGTCTGAGAATGGAGCTGAGTCATTCTGGTTCCAGAATCTGTACTCTTGTTAACTCTTTAAAAACATTTTATTGATTTCAGAGAGGAAGGTAGAGGAGAGAGAAAGAGAGAGAGAGAGAGAGAGAGAGAGAGAGAGAGAGAGAGAGAGAGGGAGAGAAGGAGAGAGAGAGAGAGAGAGAGAGAGAGAGAGAGAGAGAGAGAGAGAGAGAAGAACATCAATGTGAGAGGAGAGGAACATCAATGATGAGAGAGAGAATCACTGATTGGCTGCTCCTGCACGCCATAGATTGGGGATTGAGCCAGGCTTGTGTCCTGACCCTGCATTGAACTTGACCTCCTGGTTCATAGGTTGATACTCAACTATTGAGCCATGCCAACTTGGCACTGTTACACTCTTGAACCCAGGGAGAGAGAAATTTTAGGCTGATTCTCAAACCCTCTCCCATCTGAGAAAAGGAAAGGATGAAGTGAGAAAGCAAACTGAAGTGCCCAGCTACAGTATATATAGGTCCAGTCCAAATATAATGTATCTTCTTGAGGTCAGGTGCTCTACTACCGTGTTTCCCCAAAAATAAGACATCCTCCCAAAATAAGACCTACTTACAGGTTTCCTTCTGAGTGAAATATAAGGCATCCCCCCGACAATAAGGCCCCCCCTAGGCTAAACATGAGAGATTTGGTCCACTGATTCTGAAAGAAATGGAGTGACAAGAAATTCACCAGGAAATTCAGGAATTGGATTGTTATGATGATGTTCCAGAAGATGATGACATGATTGTCAGTGAATAAATGAGTAAATTCTTGATACTGTAGGATTCACAGTTTGTCTGGTTTGTGTTGACAACTACCGTACTACCGTACCGTATACAGGTAATAAATTTCCTTTATTTTCATTTAACAATAAATGTGTACTGTATTCTTCTTCATGGAAAAATAAGACATCCCCTGAAAATAAGACCTAGTGCATCTTTGGGAGCAAAAATTAATTTAAGACACTGTCTTATTTTTTGGGAAACAGGGTAGGTAGAGATGAGGAATAAGATAACCCAGGTGTTGGCTGAAACCGGTTTGGCTCAGTGGTAGAGTGTCAGTCTGTGGACTGAAAGGTCCCAGGTTCAATTCCAGTCAAGGGCATGTACATTGGTTGTGGGCAAGAGGCAGCTGGTCGATGTTTCTCTCTCATCGACATTTCTAGCTCTCTATCTCTCTCCCTTCCTCTCTGTAAAAAATCAATAAAATATATTAAAAAAAAAAAAAAAGAAAACAAAAAGATAACCCAGGTGCGCTGAAACCAGTTTGGCTCAATGGATAGAGCATTGGCCTATGGACTGAAAGGTCCTGGGTTCGATTCTGGTCAAGGGCATGTACCTTGGTTGGGGCACATCCCTGATAGGTGGTGTGTAAGAGGCAGCTGATAGATGTTTCTAACTCTCTCTCTCTTCCTCTCTGTAAAAAATCAATAAAATATATTAAAACATAATTAAATTAAATATATTTATTTAATCAATAAAATATATTTAAAAATATAAAAATATATTTATATATTAAAATATATAAAATCAATAAACTAATATATGGCGTGCAGGAGCAGCCAATCAGTGACTCTCTCTCATCATTGATGTTCCTCTCCTCTCACATTGATATTTCTTTCTCTCTCTCTCCTCTACCTTCCTCTCTGAAATCAATAAAATATTTTTTTAAAGGGTTAACAATTAAGAGACCAGATTCTGGAACCAGAATGACTCAGCTCCATGCTCAGACCTGTCACCTATAAGCTGAGTGATCGTAGGAAAGTTACCTTAATGATTCTGTACCTGTTTTCTTCCACTAACTGTGATGATATAAAAAATCAATAAATATATATAATCAATAAAATAAAATTAGCTCTCAAAAGAAATTTCAATCATTGTACTTTTGATTTCAGAGAGAGAGAGAAAGCAAGGAAGAGATTGCAGTATCAATGATGAGAGAGAATCATTGATCAGCTGCCTCCTGCTCGACTCCTATTGGGGATGAACCTGGGAAACTGAGCATGTTCCCTGACAGGGAATCAAACCATGAATTCCTTGTTCATCGGTCGACACTCAACCTCTGAGCCACATGGGCAGGCTCCTTTTTCATTTTGTTAGTAATTTATTTTGCTGTGCAGAAGGTTTTTAGTTTGATGTAGTCCCATTTATTTATTTTTCCTTTGTTTCCCTTGCCCTAGGAAATGTATCAGTGAAAATTTTGCTACAAAATGTCTGAGATATTACTGCCTATATATTTTTTTCTAGGATTTTTATTAAAAACATATTTTTATTGCTTTTAGAAAGGGAGAGGGGGAGAGAAATAGAAACATCAACGATTGAGAGAATCATTGATTGGCTGCCTCCTGCATGCTCCACTTTGGGAATCAAGCCCACAACTGGAGCATATGCCCTGATTGAGAATCAAACCATGTCCTCCTGGTGCATAGGTTAATGCTCAGCCACTGAACTATGCCTGCCTAACTCTTCTAGGATTTTTTATGGTTTCATAACTTACATTTAACTCTCTATCTCTCTTCCTCTCTGTAAAAAATCAATAAAATATATTAAAAGATATTTAAATTAAATATATTTATGTAATCAATAAAATATATTAAAAAATATAAAAATATATTTATATATTAAAATATATAAAATCAATAAAATAATATATGGCATGCATATAAGTCTTATACATTTTGAGTTTATTATTGTGTAGGGTGTAAGTTGATGGTCTAGTTCAGTGGTTGGCAAACTGGGGCTTGAGAGCCACATACAGCTCTTTGGCCCCTTGAGTTTTTAGCAAAGGCCATCTTAGGAGTACCCTAATTAAGTTAATAACAATGTACCTACCTACATAGTTCAAGTTTAAAAAATTTGACTCTCAAAAGAAATTTCAATTGTGCTTTTGATATTTTTAAAAAATACATTTTATTGATTTTTTACAGAGAGGGAGAGGGATAGAGAATTAGAAACATCGATCAACTGCCTCCTGCACACCTCCTTCTGGGGATATGCCCGCAACCAAGATACATGCCCATGACTGGAATCAAACCTGGGACCTTGCAGTCCCCAGGCTGACGCTCTATCCAACAGTAAAGCCAAACCAGTTTTGGCTGTACTGTTGATATTGGCTCTGTTGACTAATGAGTTTGCCAACCACTGGTCTAGTTCAATTTTCCCAGCAGCATTTCTTGAAGAGAATGTCTTTTTTCAATTGTATGCTTGTACCTCCTTTGATAAATATTAATTGAAAATATTGGCGTGGGTTGATTTCTGGTGTCTCTGTGCTGTTCCATTGGTCTATATGCCTGTTCTGTGGCAGTACCAGGCTGTTTAGATTACAGTGGCTTTGTACTATAACTTGATACCTGGTGTTGTGATCCCTCCATCTTTGTTATTCTTTCTCAGCATTGCTAGTGCTATTTGGGATCTTTTTTGATTCCATATAAATTGGAGTGTTTGCTCTAGATCTGTGAAATATGCCATTAGTATTTTGTTGTTGTTGTTAATCCTACTTGAGGATATTTTTCCATTGATTTTTAAAGAGAGTGGAAGTGAGGGGGGAGAAAAAGAGAGAGAGAAAGAAAGAGGGAGAGAGAAACATCAATGTGAGAGAGATATATCAATTGGTTACCTCCCACCGGAGTCCTGACCAGGGGCAAAGATTGAGCCTGCAACTGAGGTATGTGCCCTTTACTAGAATTGAATCCAGGCCCTTCAGTCCACAGCCCAGTGCTCCATTTAACCAAACCAGCCAGGGCACTGTTGATATTTAAATAGGGGTTGCTATGGACAGATAAATTATGTTAATTTTAATTATGTTAATGAAGTTAATTCATCCAACTTATCAACATGGTATATGCTTCCACTTGTTTGTACAGTGGAACCTTGGTTCTTGAACTTAATTAGTTCCAGAAAGCTGTTGGAGAAACAATTTGTTTGAAAACCGAATCATTTTTTCTTCATTAAAAGTAATGAAAATTGAATTAATTCATTAACATTTCTTATATAAAGTACATGTCTAATGTCCTATAAACAAACACTTCATTTCTTAAATTTATCAAACCACCCGCTGCTAGCCTTAAATGAATCACTTTCAGCACTCACTCCAGGGGTGTGGCATCTTGGCTTTTTCACATATCACTGCCTCTGAAATGCTGTCACTGGCTAACTGCTTTACATTTATCCAAATCAACAACAGTTTTTCCACCTCTTCAATTGCCTGTGATCATAGTTTTATGAGCACTTTAATGCTACATAAATATCCTCTTTATGTCTTAAAACTGTGCTAATCAGCCTGGCCGGTTTGGCTCAGCGGTAGAGCATTGGCTTATAAACTAGAATGTCACGGTTCCATTCCCAATCAGGGCACATGCCCGGGTTGTGGGCTGGATCCCCAGTATGGGGCTTGCAGAACGCAACTGATCATTGATTCTTTCTCATCATTGGTGTTTCTGTATCTCTTTCCCTCTTCCTTTCTCCCTTAAATCAATAAAAATATATTTTTTAAAAATTTTAAATATATTTGTTGATTTTTTTATAGAGAAGAAGGGAGAGGGATAGAGTTAGAAACATTGATCAGCTGCCTCCTACACATCCCCTACTGGGAATGTGCCCGCAACCAAGGTACATGCCCTTGACTGGAATTAAACCTGGGACCCTTTCATCCACAGGCCAACACTCTATCCACTGAGTCAGACTGGTAGGGCAATAAAAATACATTTATTTTTTTATTTTTTTATTTTTATTTTTTTAAAAATATATTTTATTGATTTTGTACAGAGAGGAAGGGAGAGAGATAGAGAGCCAGAAACATCGATGAGAGAGAGTCATCGATCAGCTGCCTCTTGCACACCCCCTACTGGGGATATGCCCGCAACCAAGGTACATGCCCTTGACCGGAATCGAACCCGGAACCCTCCAGTCCCCAAGCCGACGCTCTATCCATTGAGCCAAACCAGTCCCGGCAAAAAATACATTTTATTTTTTTTTTATATTTATTTATTTATTTTTTTTTTTTTTTTTTTTTTTTTTTTTACTTGTCTGAAGGTGACTGACAGCAATGGCTAAGCAGGGCCATGCTGCTAATTTACCTCCACAGGTTTGTTTAGCACATCAGAAATATCTTTTCAAAAAATACATTTTAAATGACACATTAAACTGGTCAGTTTTTGGCTCAGACAGAAACATCAATGGAGCCACACTGGCCAGAGCCTTACTTTTTATTTTAATTGTGGTAAAATATACAACATAAAATTTACCATCTTTTAGACTAATTTTTTTAATTACTGCTGTGCTTTCTTTTTTTTTAATACTTTTTTTTTTATTGATTTTTTACAGAGAGGAAGAGAGAGGGATAGAGAGTTAGAAACATCGATGAGAGAGAATCATCGATCAGCTGCCTCTTGCACACTCCCTACTGGGGATGTGCCCCCAATCAGTACATGCCCTTGACTGGAATCGAACCTGGGGCCTTTCAGTCCACAGACCAACGCTCTATCCACTGAGCCAAACCGGTTTCGGCTTTTAGACTATTTAAAAAAAAAAATAGATTTTTAGAGAGAAAGGAAAGGAGAGGGAGAGAGAGCAAAACATCCATGTGAGAGTAAAACATCAATCAGCTGTCTCCTGCATGCCCCTTACTTGCTGGAAACCAAATCAGTTTCACTGAAAAAGAGATGTTGACAGGAAGCCAGGAAGGCTGGTCAACAACCTTAATTGCTCTAACTTTTAGTTGAGATATTGTTAGCTGAAGCAGAATCTACCTTGTCCGTGAAAGTTTGTTATTTCCTGCCTAAGGGCTACATGTAAATTTCTGTTTATGTTGCTTAAGATGTTTTCCCCAAAGCCTCAATAAAAGGGGATGGCAGGGCCAGAGCAGGGGTAGTTCTCCCACTAGAGTTGGACTACCGCCTGGCCCCCCAAATCACCAAATTGAATTTCTTCAAGTCTCTTCATTTGTGTGCGGCCCTTCTCCAGAAGCTGAACCCTGAATTGGAACTCTTTCTACGCGGGCCGTGAAAGAGAGTCCTAAATCTGGCGCCTTCAACGCGGGACTTCTGGAGGAGAAGGTATTTTTCGCCTAAGAGCGAAGGAGGAAAAATACACCGAGAAAAGGTGTGGAAAATTCACCAGAAAAAGGTGTGGAAGATTCACCAGAAAAAAGGTGAGGGAAATTCACCGCACTCAAAGCCCACGGCCAGCTGCAGCGTCGCGAACTGTAAGCAGGGTGGGAACGTCTTTTTTCAGCCAGGCTAATGGGGAAGAATTAGGTTATAAATTTAAAGTAAACTTTATTATAGATTTTTGGTTTGTAAACTTAAAGAATGTGGTTTCTTGTTCAAATTAAAATCTTAGTCTGTATTTGGAATTTAAAATCTGTAATAAGAAATGAGACTCCACTGCTGAAACCGCCTCTGGTGCGGAGAAATTCAAAGGTGGCAGGAGAGGGCAAAGCTATCTGCTCTCCTGCAATGAGATTACTTAAAGTTTTCTTTAAAAATTATAAAAGAATTCGCAGGGAAATGCTGATCTTGGCCAAATTGGGTGCTAGTTATTACTTCAGAAAGCAAAAAAGAAAGAAAAAATTTAAGACCTGTCTTTATCATTTAAGCATGAAAAAATGTGTGGCCAGATCTGTTGAAACTTCTCCCAAAGTAAGCTTGATGTGGGGGAAGGAAAGAGACACAAGGCAATCCTATAAGGAAGACCACTCTCTCAATAAGCTAAGGAATGTGGTAACTTGCATTTGAATGGCTACAAACTTCCTCCAAATTCCTGTGGCAAAATTTTTGTGGAAGTTTGCTTAATTATAAAAATAAAAAAATAAAGTTTAAATTTGCCTCATAAAAAAATCTAGAGAACAGAATTGAAGCTCTTAATTGATTATGTCTTGTATTTTTCTTAGAAATGTAAAGTGTCAATCTAGGTCATACAATATATATTTGATTTGGCAGCTTTAAAAGTTCAAAGTGCAAATTAAATTGGGAGAAATTATATAGTTGTAATTAAAATACCTAAAGTATAACTTGTTTTTGAGAAAATAAAAAGTGTGTTTTCTCTAATAATTAGGAATTCAAAATAAGTTGCTTATTATTGGTCTAATTAAAAAAGAGGATTAATTCTGTGATCTCAACCAAATATTTTCTATGCAAAAACTAGTCTAAATTTAATTGATATCTTAAGATAATAATAAAAGGTATTATAATATTTAAATCATATATGGATATAGATATTTGTTTGATGGTTTTTTCCATGTTAAAATTTCAAGGCCTTAACAGAGATGATTCTTGGAAAGCTCCAAGGGCCCGGAGAAATACAAGAAATTTATTCTCTTCTTAAATGATTTAAAACAGATTTAATAAACTTGAAATTGCATGGAAAGCCTTATCAAATAAAAATAAATAAATATAAATATTTTAGAAGGTTTATAGGCATGTATTGTTACTGGCAAAGGAAAGCAGTTAACTTTCCTGGCTCATGGTAAAGAAGACGTATAGACGCCTGACACCTGAGAATGTCTTTCTTGCCATGTTAGCAGTAATCATCTGTACGGTAATATTACCTGGGACAAATGTGGAAGTGTTTAGGACATGTTCCTGGCCCTTCATGGGTAAAAGCCCTTATGTGGGCTGATCCCTTGCCAATGTAGTCACCAATAATACTAAACACCTTGGTCATCCAGGAAGAAAATGGGTGGGGCAAGGAAGTATAATTACACAGGTGTTGCCACCCAGCTTCCCTTTTTGTATGACACAAAATCAAACCACTGCTCCTTTGTGTGTAAAATTAAAGAGAGGTTTCTGGCTTGCACCAAAGTAGAGGAATATCACTACTTGCTCCTGGGAGAGGTGCAGAGAATGTAACTAAGACCTTGTCTATACAAAAAGAAATTGACAGCCAGTTTGAATTTGAATTGCCATTGGCTTAGAACAAAGAATATCCTTGCATGGTATTATTCTACAATGTCATTTATAATTTTTGATATTTTACAACAGCATATTGTACAGTTATTCCAAACAAAATTAAAAATCTAATTTTCAAATGTTTGGCAGCAATTCAAAAGGACATGAAAGGATTTAATCCCTTCCACTGTGTGGAGGGCCTCACTGGGAAGGCACTTGAGCATTCTATATTGGCCTTTCTTGCCTTATTTGCGAAGAGGGACCCTCTTGTCACAATCCAATTGCCCACAGCTGTTGCCAGAGTTTTCAATTCATACTGAGGTTAAAGCCTCGTGGTGGCCGGTACCATGAATCTGTCTCTCACACAATGGCGTGAGCTGGGACCTCCGTGGAGAAGAAACCTGGGTTCCCCAAGATATGTGATATGTGATCAATGCCGGGGCCCTGCCAGCAGGCGAGAGGATCCCAAGGCAGGTACTGGGCATGGAGGCCATAGGGGCATAGGCTACAAGGAGACAGAACTGAACCTCACATCACCCTGCTTGGCCCTGGAGGATGGCTGGTTAGCCAATGACGGGTAAGATTCCTCACGGGAGGGACAACCTAAGACAGGCACAGCCGCAGAGGGCCATCAGGAGAGGACCTGGGGGCCAACAGAGGTGGGGCACAGATCCTCACCCCCCCAATGCTGTAGGGGCTTGAACACTCGCCCTTTTGAGGGATGTCTCCTGCCCCATGGCTGCTTCACGCTTCCCATACCCAGCTCAGATTGGGACCCAGGCAACAAACAGATTTGGTTCATCTCAGATTGAGACCCAGCTACAAACAAGAGACTTGGCACCACTCTTATTGAGACCCAAGCAACAGAGAAATGGCTGATGGCGACTGACCTACATCTAAATCCAGCCTAAATCTACGAGTGCTCAGGGCTTTCTCAAGGATGCATATAATCTTTTCCATTAATATTTACAGAGTAATCACTGAAATTGTTGTTAAAGTATTAAATTTGACAGTAAAATAGTCAAGTTTTCAGATTAATTTAAATTGGCTAAATGAAATGAGTTAATATTCAAGAAAATTTAATTGTATAACAGGCTGTTCCTAAAGTATTAACCAAAATTTCTATTGGTAGTCCATTTCATGGTAAAATTGTTTAACATACAATAAACCCTAAAGCAGTCATAGTTTTTGTACAAAAAAAATTAAAATTTAAAAGTTATCAAAACTGCATTATAAAAAATTTTTTCAAAAGCCTCCTAATAATTAAATAGAAAAAAGGGGGATAGTGGAAAATACCATGTAGGAAAAAAAATGTCCTGTAAGTAAATTACATCTAGAAAAATTTTTCTTCTTTTGAAAACCAATTTTCATTTGTAATGATAACAGTAAGACAGCCATGAAAAACACACATAGTACCAAAATAAATCAAAGAAAAATTGTTTGGGCAAAAAATTAAAAGTATCCCAAGTAAAATTTATAGAAAAGATTCCTTTATTAATTTTGGTCGAGATACGTTTGTATATTTTCAGAAAACAACCCCAAGACCATGTGGATTCCTGCAACAGAGAAGAATTGACAGGAATACTCCAGCCATAAAGACAAGAGGAAAAACAGACCAGAGATGGAAGATGCTGACGACGCCTTGCCATACTAGCAGTCAGCAGATGTGCGTCGCTGCAGGTTGTCCAGGACCAAACCAGAGGTCGGACCTGCATTGCCACCATTTTTCCACCATCCGGATATCATTGCTGACATGGACTCAGAACTGTTGGACATTAAAATTTGGACTCAAAAAACTGTTTGACATTGAATCTGGGATTCAAAAACTGTTGGCCCAGAAAGAAACTTACTGCAGACTGATTTCATTTGACTCTCAGCATTGCTTGTTTCATTTTTTGTTTATTTCTAGTCTACAAATGCAAAAATTTTTAAGGAAAGAAAACGGGGGAGATGCTGGAAACCAAATCAGTTTCACTGAAAAAGAGATGTTGACAGGAAGCCAGGAAGGCTGGTCAACAACCTTAATTGCTCTAACTTTTAGTTGAGATATTGTTAGCTGAAGCAGAATCTACCTTGTCCGTGAAAGTTTGTTATTTCCTGCCTAAGGGCTACATGTAAATTTCTGTTTATGTTGCTTAAGATGTTTTCCCCAAAGCCTCAATAAAAGGGGATGGCAGGGCCAGAGCAGGGGTAGTTCTCCCACTAGAGTTGGACTACCGCCTGGCCCCCCAAATTGCCAAATTGAATTTCTTCAAGTCTCTTCATTTGTGTGCGGCCCTTCTCCAGAAGCTGAACCCTGAATTGGAACTCTTTCTACGCGGGCCGTGAAAGAGAGTCCTATACTTACTGGAGATTGAGTCCGCCATTTGGGCACATACTC
This sequence comes from Pipistrellus kuhlii, assembly GCF_014108245.1. NCBI lineage: Eukaryota > Metazoa > Chordata > Mammalia > Chiroptera > Vespertilionidae > Pipistrellus > Pipistrellus kuhlii. The sequence continues at coordinate 60,332 of NW_023425484.1, forward strand.
TGACCAGAAATCAAACTAGCAACCTTTTGGTGCACAGGAGAACGCTCAACCAACTAAGCCACACAGGCCAGGGCTTTATCATATTTTGTTTATCTATTCAACTGTCAATGAACACTTTGTTTGCTTCCACCTTTAATATCTATACTGATAAAAGGGTACTATGCAAATTGGTTAGGACACCCTCACAGTAACAACCGAACAGCAGTCTGTGTGGGGTGACCAAGCCAGTAAGGGGGTTAGTGAGGGACAACCAAACAACTGAACAGGCTGCATGGGTTGACCAGGTTGGCAGTGAGGGGCGACCAGGCCAGCAGAGCGGGGCAGTGAGGTGTGACCAAGCTGGTGGTGGTGGTGGGGAGGGCAGTTGGGAGCAACCAATCCAGTGGGGGGAGGGCAGTTGGGGGTGATCAGGCCAGCAGGCAGAGGTGGCTAGGGGTGATCAGGCTGGCAGTTAGGGGCGATCAGGCAGGCAGGCAGGCAGGTGAGCAGTTAGGAACCAGCGGTCCCAGATTGTGAGAGGATGAAGGCTGGGCTGAGGGGACACCATCTCCCCTGCCTGTGCTGAATTTCATGCACCAAGCCTCTAGTCTATATATATATATAAGCCTAAGTGACCTAAGGACTGAAAGACCAGTTGACCAGTCGCTATGACATGCACTGACCACCAGGGGGAAGACACTCAATGCAGGAGCACCCAATGTCAGTGTGCTCCCACAGCAGGAATGCTGCTCGGCTGACCAATGGGCTCCAGAGGCCTGGCTCACGGCTGGCAAGCACAGCTGCAGCAACTCTACTCCTCCCGCCTCCACGGCAGCCTACCCAGCAGCAGCAGCAGCAGGCGCAACTGGGCCAGAATGAGCAGGAGTGGCACAGCACCAGGATGTAGTAGTGTGTGAAGTGGCAGATGGCAGGGGAGGAGTCCGAGTGCGAGCCCGGGCCTGGTGCTGTGCCACACCTGCTCATTCTGGCCCAGCTGCGCCTGCTGCTGCTGCTGGGCAGCTCTGCCGTGGAGGCGGGAGGTGCTCGTGTTGCTGTAACTGTGCTTGCCAGCTGTGGATTTTGGGCGATTATAATGTGTAAATGCAGGCTCATCAATTGTAACCAATGTACCACTTTGGTGGGGGATATACACTGAGTGGCCAGATTATTATGTTATTATGATCTCTGAATGCATCTGGCCACTCAGTATGTGTGTGTGTGTGTGTGTGTGTGTGTGTATGTGTGTATACATGGGTGGTTGGCCGACCTGCCTGCTGGTAGAACTCCTGGTCGAGGGGACAATTTCCATATTAGCCGTTTATTATATTGGACATACACTGAGTGGCCAGATTATTACGTGTTTAGAGATCAAAACAATCTGGCCACTCAGTGTAGACGACGGGGAAGATTATACATGTGTGGAGACAGGGAGTTTGTGGGGAATTTCTATACATTACCTTCTCTCAGTTTTGCTATGAACCTAAAACTGCTCTCAAAGAAAGTAAAGTCCTTCCCCACCTGCACCCCCAATCGGCCTGCAGACCAAAGGGTCCCAGGTGTGTTTGTTTGTTTTTAAATATCGTATATTTTATTAATTTTTTTTTTTACAGAGAGGAAGGGCGAGAGATGAGAGCTAGAAAGATTGTTGAGAGAGAAACATTGATCAGCTGCCTCCTGCACACCCCCCACCAGATATGTGCCCGCAACCAAGGTACATACCCTTGACTAGAATCGAACTTGAGACCTTTAGATCGTAGGCCGACGCTCTATCCACTGAGCCAAACCGGTTTCGGCAAAAGTAAAGTCCTTTCCAAAAAATCCATTTCATGTGTGGTGGAAATCAAGAAATAATAATCACATACTTAATATGTATGTGTAAGCTATCCAATGGGCCTGTGAATGAACTGTGCTATTTAAATTTTTAAAAGGACTGCAAGCTTCTTCCCCATCATCATAGTTAGAAAATAGTCCTTGTTGCATCTTGGTAAATCTTCATGTAGATGACTTTTTGCCTCTAAAGTGCATCTACTAAGGAGAGCCGCTCTTGAAAACAGCCTCTTTCCCTCCTCTTGTGTGTATGTGTTAATCCTCACCTGAGATGTTTTTTCCATTGCTTTTCAGAGAGAGTGGAAAGAAGGGGAGGAGGGGAGATAGAGAGGGAGAAACATCAACGTGAGAGAGACACATCCATTGGTTTCCTCCCCCAAGCCACAACCCAGGTACATGCCCTTGACTGGGAATCGAATCCTTCGGTCCACAGGCTGATGCTCTAACCACTGAGAAAACCCGGCTAGGGCCCTCCTCTTTTTTTAAGGGATATGTCAGATTTAGCCTTTCTACTCTATGGCATTACACTTGGAAATACTTACAAATTACACTCAAATTTTGGAAGATTTTTTTTCTAATTTAGAAAAAATACCTAGTTCTTTAAAACTAGATATTTTATTTCGATTTTATTTGTAATCAAAATATTTCTCTGGAAGCATTTTCTGTAGCTTTACTTACTCAAACATGTTCCTATGGGACTTTTATGTCACCACTACATGATAAACCTGCACATGGCAAAGGTTTAATATTAAACTATTCCATTAATTTTTTTCTTTCCTCATTTTTAAAAGATATTTATTGTTGAGAATATTATAGATGCCCCTTTCCCCCCCATTCCATTAATTATATTCAGAAGTTAAAACAAATCAAAATGAATCTCTAAAATTTTTTTCATACTTCTAAGAGGCAAAATGTCAGCTGCTTGTCTACACACCTGGGAGATATAAATTAAGCTAGAATAAGATTAAGTGTTCCTGTTTTGCTACTTGTTGATATGAAATAAAATACTATTAAAAAAAAAAAAAAAAAAAAAAAAAAAGCTAGCCAAAGCCGGTTTGGCTCAGTGGATAGAGGGTCGGCTTGCAGACTGAAGGGTCTTGGGTTCGATTCCGGTCAAGGGCTGTACCTTGGTTGTGGGCACATCCCTTGTAGGGGATGTGCAGGAAGCAGCTGATCGATGTTTCTCTCCATTGATGTTTCTAACTGTCTAACCCTCTCCCTTCCTCTCTGTGAAAAATCAATAAAAATATATATTAAAAAAAAAAAAGCTAAAAAAACAAATAAAGATGGCTACTAGCCTCCACTCCTACTACATCATGAAAGCCACTGGATTCCAGAAGACAAACTTCTCTTAGGGTTCTAATTGCTGTCCATCAAATAAAGCTTCTTCATCTCTTCTGCTGTTGATATATATATTTAAAAATATATATTTTTTATTGATTTCAGAAAAGAAGGGAGAGGGAGAGTTAGAAACATTGATAGAATCACTGATCGGCTACCTTGATCAAGCCCACAACCCAGGCTGGGAATTGAACCGTGACCACCTGTTCATAGATTGATGCTCAATCACCTAGCCAATGCTGGCCGGGCTCTCTCTCTCTCTCTCTTTTTTTTTTTTTTTTTTTAAATCAATCTTTATTGTTCATATTGTTACAAAGGTTCCTCATTTCTTCCCCCCTCCACCAGGTTCCCACCCCACCCTCCGCCCCCTCCCCATCCCCCATTGTCCTCATTTATAGGTGCACAGTTTATGTTCAGTCTCTTCCTCCCTCCCTTTCCCCGTTAGTATTGTAAATCCCTTTTCAGATAGTAAATCAGTTACTTAGCATTTTCTCATATCAATAATACCTCCACATGCCCAATGATACACTTCACACAAAAGACATTTCCAAATAGGTCAACCAGCTTCATCCAGGCCCCACCCAAGGCACTCACAGATCAACGCCCCAGCCCTATACTAACTCAACACATCCAGATCTAAGCCTTCATCACTTGATTCAGCAGACCCTCAAGTTCCCACAAAAGTTTCCAGCCATGTCTGAGAGGCAGTTGTGGGGCAGGGGCAGGCGAGAAGCGAGCTGTTCCAGGCCTGGCTGCTTCGGGCCTGGCCTCTGTTGCTCTGGTTCGTTCCACAACCAGCTGCTCCGGGTCTGGTCACCGCTGCTCCTGACCTAGTTGCTCTGGACCTGGCTGCTGCTGCTCCGGGCCTGGCCGCACCCGACCCGGCTGCTCTGTGCCCAGCTGCTCCGGGCCTTGGCCGGGCTCTCTTGCTGTTAATATTTACATCTCTCATTCTTTTACCCTGGAAAAATTCCCCGAATGAAAATTTCTGTCCACAGCAATTGCAAAAAATTGGGCTGTTATATTTATACTCCTGGTGACTGACTGTCTTGTGTTCAGGATTGGATATCCTTCCTATTTTCTAGGTTTTGTTGGTTTATCATATAGTCTGATGCCTTCCATTTCAGGGTTGACTAATTCCTGTCTTGGGGTTAAGGCTGGGGGCCAATGCCACATCAATGAAGGCTCAGATGTGTTAATGTGTTCGCAGAATTTCCCTCTCCTTTGATTTCACATTGCTGCCTGGACAACTTCTCCTCCTGTATCTTTGTGGTTCTCACCTGCTTATAGCTTATTTCCACTCTGAAAGCACTCAGAAATCCTAAAATTACTTTCACTTTTCTGACAACAAAATAGTGGGGCAGGAACTAGAGCAGATGTGGTCACTTTCAGTGACTGATGGCCACGTATTCAGAGAGGTTAAAGTGTGTGGGGACCCAGGTAAGATACTGAAATGTTGGGCAGGAAAAAAGCAAGAAATTGGAACTGAGGCAGAAGAGCTTTGACTATTTCTGTTACTTTTTCCAGGATCACTCAAGATGCAATAACCACCACGATCTCAGCTAAAAGCAAAAATTACCCTTCTCCCTGGCGGATAAATTGTGCATAAGTTTAAAAAAATAAAATGGTCAGAACCGGTTTGGCTCAGTGGTAGAGTGTTGGTCTGCGGACTGAAGGGTCCCAGGTTCAATTCCGGTCAGGGGCATGTACGTTGGTTGCGGGCACATCCCTGGTGGGGGGTGTGGAGGAGGCAACTGGTCGGTGTTTCTCTCTCATCGACGTTTCTAGCTCTCTATCTCTTTCCCTTCCTCTCTGTAAAAAAATCAATAAAATATATTTTAAAAAATTATTTGGAATAATTTTAATTTACAGAAAAGTTGTAAAAATACATGGAGCTTGTGAATACTCTTCCCTATTTCTTCTATACTTAATGTCTATATAACCATGGCATATCTGTTAGTTAAACTATGAAACTCACATTGGTACAATACTGTTAAAACTATAGACTTTAATCTGATTTTACCATTATTGTCCACTGGTTAAAATCCAACACATTCAGCAGTGTTTAGCATACAGTTTTTAAAATATTTTAAAAAACATGTTACTGTTTTTTAGAGAGAGGGAGAGAGAAAAAAACATGACAGAACATTGATGTTGGAGAGTAACATTGATTGCCTCCCATAGGAACCCACAACCTGGGTCTGTGCCCTGATCTGCAGCCTATGGTGCAGGGGATGATGCTCAAGGAAGAGACACATGGGCCAAGGCAGCAAACAAGTTTTATACACAAGGTGTTGCTCTAGTTTACTTTCACATTACTTGTTTTGATTAGGTTATGGGCTGTAATGTTTGATTTTGTGTATGGTCAGGTATAATTCAAATATATAAATTCACCCACACTTGTGATGCCCACCAAAGACTATAAAATAACGGTTACTGGTTGCTCTAGATGTCTCGGAAGAAGGTGTTGAAGAGGGAGTATAGCCTCTGCGCTTGTGTTAGGTGACTTTGGAGGATCCAAGGAAACGGGGTAAGGAAGCAGGGGCAATTCAGTCAGTAAATAAGTTTTATTTAGAAAGAAGGCCTACATGTCATTGGAGTAGCCACGTTAGCGGGTGAAGGAATATCTGGGTATGTTTGTGACTGCACAGGGTGTTTTTTGGCTGTTCAGGCATGACTGTCATTTTCTTCTCCTTTCATCCGTCAGTATTTTTTATTCCATGTGTCTTATGACATTGCTTACGTCCATCAGGTACCCACTGTGCCTCTCGGGGCTGCATCTGATCACAACCGAGTTGGAAAGCAAAGGGGGACGCCTACCAGCCTTTGCTACGCAAACATGACAGCCCTTGGTTCCGATAATTCCTCACGAAGGGCTGCAAGTCCGGGCTGTCTGGTTTAGAGCCAAAGCACCGGCGGCCTGCCTGGAGGCGGCGGGAACCGGCATCCTGAACTGGCGCGCGATCCGGGCGGTGAGGGCTGAGCAGCGGCCCCTCCGCCCGCACTGTCCCCGCGGACCAGCCGAGCCACAGCCCGGACTCCGAGGGTCAGCGAGCGACGGGGGCGGCTGAACGGTGCCGAGTAGCGACCCACCGGCAGGGACACACCTATGCCCACTTCTCACGCCGCCGGAGCCGCTATTCGCTCCCGATCCCCTTTCCTCCCGGCAGGAAACGGCTCTCCTCTGGGCTCACCGGGGCCCCCTGTCAGCATTCTAGGACTCAGCCCGGGGGCAGCCCGCCGCCCGCCTCCCCCGCTCCCGCCCACAGGGCCCGCCCGCCCCGCCCGCCCCGCCCCCACCGCAGACCCATCCCGGCTCCGCTCAGGGCGCAACAAAATGGCGGCCAGGTGGTCCTGGTGCCCGGAAGCCCGCCGTGGAGGCCCCGCCCCCCGGCTGTCTGCGTCCTTCCGGTTCCGTCGTGGAAATAGGACTGCGTCGCGTCCCCCCGGGAAAGGTGGGGTTCCGTGGGCACCCCACGGAGTCTGCGCCGGCGGGCAGAAGCGGGGTGGGGGCGCGGGCTCAGGCGCTGCAGCTCCCGGGGTGGGGAGGCGGGTGGTTAGGGGCGCGGGGCCGACAGCAGCGGGCCTGGAGCGCCACGTGGCGGCGGCCGGGCCCCGGAGCCCAGCCCCGCCCCGGCCACCCCCGCGCTTCCGGCGTCACTGCCTCCCCCGCGCCACCTCCCCCCGCTAACGGCGCAAAGTCCTCCCGCCGCCGCCTGGGTGCGCCGGCTGGTGCTGGGCTGTCGAGGCCCGAATGGAGACTCGAACCCCGAGCCAAGACAGTTCTTGGCTTCCCTGCAGGGAAGAATTCGAGACCTGAGCCAGAGTTAAAGTAGAAAAGCAGGTTTACTGAGAAAGGCCGCCCATAGCGAAGCACACCCTCCTCTCCGGAGACCCCAGCCATCGTATGTTTGTAGTTTCTGTGGCAAACTGCTGGTATGGGGAGGTGGAGAGAGGGAAACGACGCTGGGATTAATTTTAAGCTCCACAAGGCGCCTGTTGCGGCCTGGAGGCAGTGTGGCTGGCCTGCCCCTCTAGCCGGCCGAGCGCGGATCAGGAAGCAAGTAACGAGCCCCTGACTGGCCTTCGTTGTTGATTTATATAGTATAATGTTCTCCCTCCTCCCAACTGGTGGGCGGAGTTATGACATTACTGGCACCTGTCACAGAGACATCCCCAAGACATTGAGCCATCAATCAGTGCCTGCCAAAGTGTCCTGGAGCCCACCCCTTCCTGTTCTGCCCTGGGTCCAACCCTCTCCTGTTCCTCCCCTTAAAAGGACCCCCAGAGCAGCCACGTGCTGCTGATCCTCCATGTCCAGGTGGCAGTCTGGCTGGGTCCATCCCCACTCCCCAACTCCAATTCTGATTTCTCTACCTCCGTAATGAGTCCCGCTCATTACTGGGGAATAAACTTTAAAACTCCTTGGTGGTCAGTTTCCTGCGCCTCAAACTTACATATAGTTCTCTCCCTCTCCTCTATTTTCACCCCTCAGGTATTTTATTCCCATACTCTGAAGGAGTTGTGGAAGACGGAAGGCTCGTTTTCTGTAACTCTCTGAAGCTGAGAGGGTTGTAGTCCTCCGTTTGGAAGGGCAGTGCCTGGGAATGTGGCTGGGTTAGGCTGTCCATAAGAAGGCAGAGTTAAATCACATTAGCATTTATTGAGGTCAGCCAACCAAGCAGACAGGTGCCTCCCAGCATCAAATCCTGCCTCCCAGCAAGATTGGGGGGGGAGATTCTAAGGGGAAGGGGCTGGGGTTGAAATATAGTGGCAACCATACTTTGGTAAAAAACTGCTGTTTGAATTTTAACCCTGTTAAGTCTGGCCCCTGCATCTGATTAAAACACTGGGTACTTACCTCAGCTTCCAGGTGAAGACCTGGAGGCTGAGGCAGACCAGGACCACAGGAGAATGATTCCCACTGACTCAGTAGCTTCGGGGATAGAAACTGTAGATAACCTTTAGAGTCTAACCGCTGAGCTCTGCTTCTGTGTCATCGCTATCGCAAGATAGGGCCACATTCCAATGTCCAGCAGGATGTGACTGGGAACCAACCCTGTGGGCTGTCCCCAGTCTTTAGAATTTAGTCTTTAGGAACAAAAGGAAAATTCTTGCAGTTTAAACCTTTAAAAGGAATTGCCTACCCCTGAAACGGGGCAGTCGTGTGGAGACCACCTGCGTGTGGTGCTCTCGCGGCTGTCCTGGCCAGTTCAATAAATCCTTGCCTGCTTTTTTTAATTAATCAATCAGCCTCCGGTGGTCTTATTTTTGAACCCAGGGTTCGACCCCACAACAGGGTGAGGAATGCAGCAAGTGCAGGCCTGGGGGGTCCCTCGATGTCAGTTATTGCCCTTAGTCATTAGTCATCAGGCGATGAGATGATGTTTTGACTCCTGGTGGGTGGGCCTGATCATGTTTATCGGTTCTGTTTGCTGGATTCACAGTCACCTCCTCCATTGCTTCACACGGGCCTGGAAAAGGAAACTTTAAGGAAAACCACCTCCTATTTCACATCTGAGAAACTTAACCCCCTAGTCACATAAGTGTATGTGTTCTAAGATTTAAAATAATATGATTGCTTTTCAGCTTAAGTCAGGTGCTCTATCAGATTGTAGGTCCCCCATCAGAAGCCTGTGTAGGGGCAGAGGAGCTGGGGTGATTCCGTCCTTGGAAGTGGTTGGAAGCCTTCATGACCATCTTAGCATGGAACCTCTTCAGCCACAGTCTCTGAGCCATATATGGAGCCTTCTAGGCACTTAATTTACAAGCAGGAAACACATCAATGATAAGGCAGGCGAAGGCCAGGATATTTGCTCTAAGTACTGATCAGAGTCTTTAAGACTGTCAGTTGAGAAGATGTGCAGGTCATTAATTTACAACGTTTTCCTTCTCATGACACACTTCAACTAATTAAAATTTTGTGGTGCACCAAATATGTACTTTTTACTGATCTGACCAAAAGTTATGTATAATTTTGATTCAATCATATGATGTTGAACAGCTATTGTTATATTGGCTGTTATTTAAAAATATTTTTATTGATTTCGCCAGGACTGGTTTGGCTCAATGGATAGAGGGTCGGCTTGGGGACCAAAGGGCCCCGGGTTCGATTCCGGTTCGATACCTTGGTTTCGGGCATATCCCCAGTAGGGGGTGTGCAAGAGGCAGCTGATTGATGACTCTCTCTCATTGATGTTTCGAACTCTCTCTCTCCCTTTCACTCTGTACAAAAATCAATAAAATATATTAAAAAAAGTAAAATAAAATATTTTTATTGATTTCAGAGAGGAAGGTAGAAGAGAGAGAAACATCAATTATGAGAGAGAATCATTGATCAGCTGCCTCCTGCACACCCCCACCAGGGATCAAACACACAACCCGGGCATGTAACCTGACTGGAATCAAACTCGAGACTGTAAAGTCTGCAGGCCGACGCTCTATCCACTGAGCCAAACCGGTTTCGGCAGGGCTATTATTTTTAATTTTTGAAAAATATATTTTATTTAATTTTCACAAAGAGGAAGGGAGAGGGATAGATAGCTAGAAACATAGATGAGAGAGAATCATCGACCAGCTGCCTCCGGAACACCCCTCACCGGGGATGTGCCCGCAACCAATGTACTTGCCCTTAACTTTCACAAGAATTTTAGATATGAATTCTACTTCCAATGTTTCAGTTAACGTCCAAAGTTATTTCCGATTATGCTTTCCAAGTAAATAATAATATATGAAATAGGACAATCAATAAATTTTTACTGGCTAAGAATAACTATCAAAGGTTTTTATTAAGTTGTAAATAAGGAAACTAAAATAATAGGGAAATGTACAATGTTGCAACACTTTAACCCTCTATCCAAGGGGTATAAAAAAAGGAATGTAATCACTTTGAATTCCAATTACAGCAGAACCCTTTTATTTTACTGATTTTGGATAGGGGGTCTTTTTTTTTTTTTTTTTTAAATATATTTTAGTGATTTTTTACAGAGAGGAAGGGAGAGACACAGAGAGCCAGAAACGTCGATGAGAGAGAAACATCGACCAGCCACCTCTTGCACACCCCTCACCGGGGATGTGCCTGCAACCAAGGTACATGCCCTTGACCGGAATCGAACCTGGGACCTTTCAGTCTGCAGACGCACACTCTACCACTGAGCCAAACCGGTTTTGGCTGGATAGGGGGTCTTTGAGAAAAAATATTCTACAGCAAAATTTTATTAACTAAACCATATTGCACACATCATGACACTGTGTGCCACAGAGCCATTTTAGATGATGGGGAGAGAGCTGGGGGTAAAGTTGTGCAATTAGCAAGAGCAGAGTTACAGGTATCCTGAATGAAAACTGGAAATGTGAGTATATGCCTTATAAACATAGGCACAGACAGTATAGGAAATTTGAAATAATTATCAGGATTAAAGAGTGTTGTAAAAATATTTCAAAACCAAAATCAAGTTTTGCTTACTCGCTTTTAAAATTAATTATTGTTGCTGAAGCCGGTTTGGCTCAGTGGTGGAGCGTCGGTCTGTGGACTGAGGGGTCCTGGGTTTGATTCCAGTTGGGGGCGTGTGCGTTGGTTGCAGGCACGTCCCCAGTGGGGGGTGTGGAGGGGGCAGCTGGTGGATGTTTCTCTCTCATCGACGTTTCTGGCTGGCTGTCTCTCTCCCTTTCTCTCTGTGAAAGATCAATAAAATATATATTAAAAAAAATAAAAAAATAAAATTAATTATTGTTTATTAACTTAAGAGAAATTCTTTGAAGAATATTAAATTCGTACCCCAATTTCACCACCCCATTTCGGCTATGCTGTATTATACTGAGAATGGTGGCAGTTCTTCCCCCATCTGTACAGCTCTGCCATCTAGTGGCAGTTTTTTAACCTGCAAAAGATACACCCGACTCAGTTCTGATAACAGTAATAGATGTTGATGGCTTGTCATATAACCATTTTGTCAATCCATTTGGTATACTGCATACCACTAGTCAAATATTGACTGTTTATCAACAAAAAAAGTCACGACATAAAAATAAACCTCTTATGTGTTACACTATCTACTTTCCAGTGAATCTCTGAATTCTCCATTTATCCATCTTATCCACTAATGTTACATAGATAGTGATGTACCAAGGAAAAGTAAGAATTGCAAACTTCTAAAGCAGTGGTGAAATATAGTTCTCAATTGAAGACGATGATCTGGATCACTTTGCGGTGTCTCCACTCCTGTCTACAAGTTCTTGGATGTGGCCTACCAAAACATCTGGCAGCATGGAAGCAAAAAATGAACCCTGTGTTGGCTTTGGCAGCACATCCTATCTAAAAAGAGGGTAATATGCAAATTAATTTTAACTCCATCACAAAAGATGGCGGCACCCATAGTCACAAGATGGCAGCACCCAGTCCCCAGTCTCACCAGAGTCACCTAGTCCTGGGGGGGCTGCCACTGAGAATGGGCAGTGTGAGCGGCTTGGCAGAATACTTGCTTCATCGCTGTGGTGATGCCTGGCTGCGGAGGGCCTCCAGAGGACAGAGGTTTGGCCTCCACTGCTGAGTGCAGGACCAGAGAGGAGATGGCGGGCCCACCTCCCACAGAAGCAGCGCTGCTTCCTCTTGCGCCCATGCTCCCTTCCATCTCCCATAAAAGCAGCGCAGCTTGTGGCAGCATGCTGCGGTTCCTGCCGGCTCCTGCGGAAGTGACAGGAAGCCTACTGCACACGATATTGCGCAATGGGCTACTAGTATACTAAAATTGGAATGAAGGTTAGCATGGCCCCTGCACAAGGATGACATGCAAATTTGTGAAGCGTTCCATATTTAAAACAAAACTGATCAATACCTTTCTATCAAGTTGTAAATAAAATAGCAAGAATTACCATCAGCATGCATCTTAATTTTATTTTTTAAATATATTTTTATTGATTTCAGAGAGGAAGGGAGAGGGAGAGATAGAAACATCAATAATTAGAATCACTGGTCGGCTGCCTTCTGCACACCCCCCACGGGAATAGAGCTGGCAACCTGGGCCTGCGCCCTGACCAGGAATCAAATGCTTACCTCCTGGCTCAGAGGTTGACGCTCAACCACTGAGCAACACCAGCCAGGCATGTCTTAAATCTTTTGGAACTTGCTTTATAGCCCAAAACTGTCAACTTGAAACGAATTTTTATCGTGCTGTTGTTAAGTTTCTAGAAACATCAGTTAGTTAATTGAAAATCTTATATATCTTTACTGATTTTCTATCCATTTGTGCTTTAGATTATTTGTGCTATAGGTATTGAAATACATATTGAAATACATACTACATATGGACTGCTATAGGTATTTTCTATCCATTTGTGCTATAGGTGTTGAAATACATAATTGAAAATTTGCCTATAATTTTACTCACTTTTATTTTATGAATGTTGAACCTCTTATATTTGCTTTGCTGTTGGATTATCAAATGCCAAAATACAGAAGTCTCTCCCTTGGGGCCAATTTCTGCAGGGAAATAAACTCCCTATCTCTTGCTGGAGGGTAAATCCTTGGTTGACTATGCATGGGGTTGGGGAAGAGGGATTGTATGGGATGAGAGAAATGTTCCAATGGTCATTAATTTTACTGCTTTCCCTCTATATCTCCCATTCTCTTAGGCATTACCGTGTCTGCAACCAAACTGGTTCCTTTTAATCTTATCTTCATAGGCAAGCACTTATCAATGGTGTCTGCTTCTGATACAGTAGCTATCCTCCTGTCTTCAAATTTTTGTTGAGATCTCATTTGCTTATGGTCTTTTTCCTCTTTATTGCTGTCATTTTATAAATTAAAATATTGTTCCCTAGCATTTTATTTATTTTCTTTATTTTTTATGTTTTAAAAATATATTTTATTGATTTCTTACAGAGAGGAAGAGAGAGAACAGAGTTAGAAACATCGATGAGAGAGAATCACCGATCAGCTGCCTCCTCCACACCCCCTACTGGGGATGTGCCTGCAACCAAGGTACATGCCCTTGACTGGGACCGAACCCAGGACCCCAGAGTCCGCAGGCCGAAGCTCTACCCACTGAGCCAAATCGGTTTCGGCTTCCCTAGCATTTTAATTGGGGTCCAGGGGACCAGACATGTTTAACAAAAGCACATTTCCTAGTCTTTTCTCTGCTAACCATTTTGCTTCCCTGACCAAACCATGACATTTCTGTAGTCCTTGCTGATCAGTTGCCACACGCTTCCTATGTATTAGCTTTTCCCAGTTCACTTTTCCCCCCACTTGTCTCTCTTAAACCTACTTGGTACCACCTGCTCTCAGGCAGCAATCCAATGCCAGTGTTTTGAACCCTTCTCATCAATAAAAATACGAGGAAGGCTATGGAGCTGCAAAAGTGAATTTCTATGTTTCTGGCTGTCAATGTGGGGCACAAGGAAGTAAGAGTTAAAAAGAATCTAATTTGGAATTGTCATTGCAAGTAGTAATCACATAATCACCAGTATCTTGACCTGAAGATATATACAATCCGTAAAGAATGCAAAGCCCTAGCTGGTTTGGCTCAGTGGATAGAGGGTCAGCCTGTGGACTGAAGTCTTGGGTTCAATTGTGGTCAAGGGCACATTCCCAGGTTGCAAATGCCGTTGAATACCTAAGAATTTTAAGAATTGTAGCCCTAACTGGTTTGGCTCAGTGGATAGAGCATTGGCCTGCAGACTGAAGGGTCCCAGGTTCTATTAAGGTTAAGGGCATGTACCTTGGTTGTGGGCACATCCCTAGTAGGGAATGTGCAGGAGACAGCTGATCAATGTTTCTTTCTCATTGATGTTTCTAACTATCCCTCTTTTTCTCTGTAAAAAAAAAAAAAAAAAAAAAAAATCAATAAAACACTTAAAAATTTTTTAAGAATTGTGTACTCAATAGCCGAAACTGGTTTGGCTCAGTGGATAGAGCATCGGCCTGCGGACTGAAGGGTCCCGGGTTCGATTCCGGCCAAGGGCATGTACCTGGGTTGCGGGCACATCCCTGGTAGGGGGTGTGCAGGAGGCTGCTGATCGATGATTCTCTCCCATTGATGTTTCTATCTCTCTATCTCTTTCCTTTCCTCTCTGTGGAAAATCAATAAAATATATTAAAAAAAAAAAAGAATTGTGTACTCAATAAACAAATTTTAACCTGGATCCTTTGCTAAAGTGGTGAATTTACCAATTGAACATAATAATTACTAAGACTGATATAATTGTAATTAACTAGTTATTAATAACTGGAAAGGAGCAAATGGAAGGCTAAAACTTATGGCCAAATATTGCCAGGAAACTGCAATTTAACCTCTCCAGGTCTGTTCCCCACAGATCTTGGGGGAAGGAACTGGACAAAGGAAGGACAGAGGCATGCCCAGTAAAGTTTGGGTGACACAGGGAAAGTACTTGTCTGTCAGACACACCTAGGTATAGGTTATTGGCCAGAGTAGGCATGACCTCTGCAAGCTTGGGAAGGCTTGAGATAATCTCTTACAGGATTTTGCTCTCTTGCTTTTTGGTTCATGCACCTGTGTCTTGCATTCCTGACTGCAGGACTCTCTTGCATTTGCCCACATGGTCTATGGCCAGATGGACTGCAACTAGCTTAATGTTAAACTGGAATGGGAACCGGCTTTGCTTCTAGTTCTGCTGAATCCCCACCTGCACCTCTTCTGGGCTGGATTAAGGAAAACGGGACTTTGAATCTCAGGGATGTAATTCCATGCAAATAAAGCTTTCTATCACATCTCATCTTCCTGTGGGGGCTTCCAATAATGCTTATTCCAGTGGCACCCCAAGAACCCCATTCTCACTAGCAGCGGAGAGAATCCATCCACTCATTTCTCCGATAGCAAAACTACCCAAAGATCCTGTTCAAAATAAACAAGAACTAGGAGAACCCTCGAACTCTGAAAAGAAATGAGTTTTCAGCAATTCTAGTAAAAAAATCAACCAGTTCAACCCCCTCACAATCCATGGCATCTTAAGATCTGATGAAATGTGACATATCCCATTGTTCTGGGTTTCTTTTTCTAATATATTAGGGGCCTGGTGCCTGCCCCTTCTCACATACTGGGAGCCCTCAGGGGATGTCCTACTGATGGCTGATCAGGGGAAGGCACCAGCCCCATCAGCCTGCTGCTGCAGCCACTGCCGGTCACCACAGCCACCAGGGTGTTTTCATCAACATGGACTCCAGTTCCTTTACCATGAAAAAATGACAACTTTAAGCATTTTCAAGATGTCTTTGACAGGACATGTTTTTTTTTTAATCCTCACCTGAGGATGTTTCCATTGAATTTTAGAGAATGTGGAAGAGAAAGGGAAAGACAGAGAAAAACGAAAGTGAGAGGAACACTTTGATTGGTTGCCTCCTGCATGAGCCCTTACCTGGGCCACATCCAGGGAGGGGCCTGCAACCTAGGTACATGTCCTTGATCAGAATCCAACCTGGACGCTGCCATCGGCAGGCCTAGGCATTATCCACTGAACCACAGCAGCTAGGGCAGGATATGACATTTCTTAGCCCTCCAGCAGGAGACCTTCACCTTTTTTTCCCCCTCCAGGAATGTGGTGGAAAAACCCTATATCACCTTTTTAAATTCTTATACCCAAGTTATTAAGAATATTACCAGTGGCCAAAACCGGTTTGGCTCAGTGGATAGAGTGTCCGCCTGCGGACTGAAAGGTCCCAGGTTCAATTCCAGTCAAAGGCATGTACCTTGGTTGCAGGCACATCCCCGGTAGGAGGTGTGCAGGAGGCAGCTGATTGATGATTCTCTCTCATGGATGGGTCATTGGGCAGCCTCCAGAACACTGCTAAAGGACTCATTAACCATCATTTAGATATTCGGGGCTGCAATTAGAGCTCATTGTATGTAACTTCCATTTAGTTTTGTATATACCAGTGTTTGGCAAACTGGCTCACAAGCCACATGCGGCTCGAGAGCCACGGTTTGCAGCTCTGTTGAATGAGGTTGCCGACCACTGGGATAGGGGCTTAATCACAAGGAACAATAGCCTGTAATTATTGGAATCAAGAGTCTAGGTCAGTGGTCAGCAAACTCATTAGTCAACAGAGTAGCAAACCACGGCTCGAGCAGCAGATGCTGACCACTGGTATATATTCGATACAACAAGACATGCAAATAAATACAATTTTCTCCCTTTTACAGAGAAGGCGAAGAAATTGAAACACACTAAATACACTTGAATTTAAAATTCAATTCCAGATCTTTAAGTGGGGGGTATTTAAAACTTCTAAGAGAAAAGGAGTCAATCACCACCAAACCAGTATTATATGAAATGCTGAAAGGTATTCTTTAAGAGGAAGAAAAAAGTAAAGACAAAAATTATGATCAACAAATATAACAAGTGAATTAAAAATCTGAGGAACAGAATAAACTGGTGAATATAATAGAATCAGGGGCAAAGAAAGGGAATGAATTGATAATTATCAGGGGGAAAAGGGTGTGAGGGGTGCAGAAAGAGACTGAATTAAAATCGTACACCTATGGATGAGGACAATGGGTGGCGGAGGTAAGGGCAGAGTGTGGGATGGGAACAGGGTGGAAGGGAGCTATGGGGGGGAAAGGAGAAACAATTATAATATGAGCAATAAAGATTAAATTAAAAAAAAACAACAACCAAAAACCTGAGACTCTTTGACATTAAGTAAAAAATTGATGAACACAGTCTAGTTTAAACTACAATACAGGCTAACATTTCCTTTGTAACTGGGAATAGGTGTTTTTTCCTTATAAACAAAGCTGCAAGGATACAAGAGCAATGGCTTGCTGAGTCTAAGGATGATTTTTTTTCCTAGATTGTCAAACTTCTTGGGTTCATATAAAAATTATCTCCCTGGCCAGGTAGCTGTTGGTTAGAACATTGTCCCAATATGCTAAGGTTGCATGTTCCATCCCGCCAGGGTACATGCAAGAATCAATCCTCTCCCCCTGTAATCAATTTTTTAAAAAAGTTTCAACGTTAGCCCTAGTTGGTTTGGCTCAGTGGAGAGAGCTTTGGCATTCAGACTGAAGGGTCCCAGGAGTTTGAATCCAGTTGAGGGTACATGCCCAGCAGAGGGCGTACACTCACTATTGATATTTCTATCTCTCTGTCAACATTAGAAACATTAACATCACATATCTTTATTTCTGCTTCATTTTGTTGGAAGGACTAAGAGGGGAAAAATCTAATAAGGTGTTATAAAGTACGTTATGGCATCTGGCAACCACAGTACAAGCAGAAACAGTAAAGGTCAAATCCAACTGGAAGGACAGTTTTCTAAAGAGGAACTGAACCATTATATGGCAATATATGCATGAGAGACAATATTTTTAGTGATCAATGCTCAAAATGGGCACATACAAGAATATGGAAATTAAATGTTTCATGAAAAGTGTCATTTCACTGGAAGTATTAGGTCTAGTAATAATTAATGTCGTTTTCTAATACTTTTTAAAAATCGAATTTATTTAAACAATACAACACAATTTAATCAACAATATAGTTGCCGTTGTTTTCTACTACTTGTGCCCAACGCTCAGAAAGCATTTTAATCCCTCTGTTGTAAAATTCTTGTGATTTTGATGCATTTTTGAGGCATTCTTCATTATTAAATTTTTTTCCAAGAAAGTTTTGCAAAGAAGGAAACAAATGGTAATCGGAAGGGGCAATATCAGAAGAATATGCAGGTTGAGGGAGAACTTCCCATTCCAACTGGCGCAGTTTTTCAGCAGTGATTCTTGCAGTATGCGGTCGTGCGTTATCGTGGTGAAGAATTATGCCCTTCCGATTAATCAGTGCGGGTTCTTTCTCTCTTAAAGCAGGGGTGTTGAACTCAATCAGAGAAGGGGCCAAAATCTAAAATCCAGCCTAAATTGCGGGCCGAATGGTTTACTGAACAGTCATAAACTGACAATGTTAACCAGAAATGTGAATTTAAAATGAGTGGAACAATCTTTTCCTTAACAGTGCTGTTAACCAACTCACATGCTATCCAGCAAAACAGTAATATTGGTATCAAGCAAAATAGTAATATTGGAATGTACCTAAAATGCTCATTGTTTTGTTTTCTGGCTAGATGTCTGACACTGTTTTCCCCGGATCAATGAGTCAATGTTCGGTTTTATTTCTTGGGCTGTAGCAACCCGCAAAACAGCATGGAGGTTGTCATCGGTAATGCGTGATCTGTGCTTATTTTTGTTCAGATTCATTATTGAAAACATCTGTTCACAAAGATAGGTGCTCCTGAACATGGATAGAATACGGGCAGCATGAAGTCGGAGCTCTGGCATTGAGTCAGGGGGCAGTAGAGGGTAGAAGTCCTCAATTTCAACATCCTGAAACCTTGATTTCAGGCCACTGTCAGACTGAAGATCGATTATCTCCATCTGAAGGTGATGGGGCACATTGTTGACATCAACTGTAAAAGGATTGGCAAAGATATCAAAGCCTGAGTGCTGTGTTCTAAAGTCAGAGAAGCGCCGCTCAAATTCACTTAGTAAACGGCTAACTTTGGTAGCCAGCCGACTGCAAGGAAAAGTACCAGAAATAGTGGTTGAGATACTCAAACAAACGGGAAAGTGGGCAAGATTGTCCTGTTCCAGTTGGGACTTCCATAGTTGAAGTTTACGCTGGAATGCTGTGATCATGTCAGACATCTTCATGATGACTTGTTTGCGTCCCTGCAGCTTCAGATTCAGTTGGGCGAGATGCTCGCATATGTCACACATCATAGCAAAATCACATAGCCAGGCGGGATCCGACAGTTCAGGCAAGGGCTTTCCATTACTTTCCATGAAAAGAGCAATTTGTTCTCTGAGCTCAAAAAATCTTTTGAGGACTGCGCTCTTGCTCAGCCATCTTACTTCTGTGTGGTATGGCACGTCTCCATGCTCTGCACCCACCTCCTGTAAAAACTGCTGGAACTGGCGATGATTCAGGCCACGTGCCCGTATAAAGTTAACAGTTTTAATGACTGTGGTCATGTCATTGATGTCCAGAACTTTTCCACACATAGCCTCTTGGTGGATAATGCAATGATAAGTAATCAAGGGTGTGTGGCAGTGACTTTTTTGCATTCTTTCCTTCATTAGTCCAACCAAGCCTTTTTCTCCGCACATTGAAGGTGCGCCATCGGTAGTTAGCCCCACCAACTTTTCCCAGGGTAATTTAAAATTACTTATAGATTTCTCCACAGCCTCAAATATATCTCTACCAGTCGTCGTCCCATGCATGGCAGCTACATCCAAAAGTTCCTCAGTGACAGAGAGGTCGGTCTTCGTAGCACGTATAAAGATGGACAGCTGCGCTGTATCAGTGTTGTCTGTGCTTTCATCGATAGCAAGTGAAAAAGCGAGATAACTGCGTGCCTGTTCGGCCAGCTGTGATGATAGATTTCCTGAGAGTTCTTGAAATCTGCAATGGTGTTTCTTGACAAACTGACATTTTGAAAACTCTGTATCTGGTCTGGGCATACTTGCTCACACACTTTTAGTATGCATTGCTTCAAAAAGGCACCCTCTGAAAAACACCTTGAAGTACGGGCAATTTCTTCAGCCACTATAAAGCTTGCTTTCACTGCAGCATCATTTTTCGCTGTAGCCTTTGTAAACATTTGCTGCTGTGATTGTAGTTTGCCTTTTAGTTCTTTAACAATTTTATGCTTTTCTTCCAAAGTATATTTGCCATACTTAACATTGTTTGGTGTCAAAATGACGACGTATATGGTATTCTTTCATCACCGACACTGTCTCATAACACAATATACACACTGGTTTGCCCTCTAAGCACAAACATGTATTCATTTTCCCATTTGTCATTAAATTGTCTGCCTTCACCGTCAACTTTTCTTTTCCTGGACATTTTGGGATCAATATTGGCAGTAAAAGATGTAGTTTATTGGAAATCTGCGTTAGAAGGAAAAAGTTGAGAACTGCACAGGGATAGCTTGATCTGGCAGAGGGAGTGGAGAAAAAAAAAGTCAGTCAATAAATGCCTGGCTGGGTACAGATAGCAGATTCTGTTGCAATTTTTATGCCTGCACTTTATGCCAGGAACTGGCAGCTTCTGCTGTGTATTTTTTATGCCCGCACACTCACTCTCTCCTCTGCTCTGCCACCCGCACAACCACATCGGATGCCGGACTATAGGTCACGCCTCCTGAATCTCGCGTGACTTGCTATCTATGCGCATGCATAATAGATAGCAAGTACAGTGGCCGCCGGCGAGATCACAAGCCTCCTATGTCACCTCCTATGTCATTGTGATGGAACGCAGCAGAGTGCAGTGATGACAGCGCGGCGTGGGCCACATTGCAAGGCCTGGCGGGACGGATTTGGCCCGCGGGCCTTGTGTTTGACATGTGTGGCTTAGTGGATAGAGCACTAGCCCTGGGACTGAAGAGTCTCCGGTTCAATTCTGGTCAAGGCATGTACCCTGGTTGCAGGCTCAATAGTCAGGCTGCGTGTGGAAGACAATCAATTGATGTCTCTCTCTCACACTGATGTCTCCCTTCCTTTACATTCTCTCTAAAAATCCAAGAGGAAATATCCTCAGATGAGAAACAACAACAAAAACTGGAGCATATTAGAAGAAAAATAGAGCCTTAGCTCAGATGAGTAACAAAACATCCCTCATAGAATTGAGGTATGTGCAAAATATGGACAAATAAATAAAAAGAACTAAACTGGCCCAGCTGACATGGCTCAATGGTTAAGCATCAACCTAAAAACCATATGTCCGGATTGTGAGCTCCATCTCCAGTGGGGGCAAAGAGGAGACAGCCAATCAATGAATCGCTTAACACTTATCTCTCATTCTTTGAAATCAACACACACACACACACCCTAGTTTTTCATAAAACAAAACAAATAACCCACAACTTAAAAAATAAAAGCATGATTAGGTAATTTGAGCTAAGAAATAGCAAACTGGCAATAACTGCACTAGTATCAGAGAGAACCAATTATTGACAAGTTATGTTTTGATCCATCATGTATCGGGTCGGCAACTAAGTAATTGCGGATTTTTTAAAGAAAAGCAAAGACAATTTTTTCATGGAACTAAATAACTTTATTCTGTAATGTATTGCCCATTTTGATCAATGACCTTTTGCCATCTTTCAGGCAGCATCATAATCCCACGTTCAAAAAACTCCTGGTTTCTATTAGCAAAAAACTGAATCAGGTACGATTTGACATCATCATCATTATTGAAATTTTTACCATTCAAGGAGTTTTGTAAAGATTGAAACAAAAAGTAATCAGATGGTGCAAGGTCAGGACTATATGGTGGATGTGGCAAAACATCCCAACCAAGTTCCATTAATTTTTGCCGAGTGACCAAAGATGTGTGTGGCCTTGCATTGTCATGATGGAATACAACACCTTTTCGATTTGTCAATTCAGGCCGCTTTTCTTCAACTGCATTGTTTAATTTCGTTAGTTGTTCAATGTAGACATCAGAATTGATCGTTCGGTTGGGTGGTAAGAGTTCAAAGTAGACAATTCCTTTGTAATCCCACCAAACTGATAACAAAACCTTCTTTTGATGAATATCAGCTTTTGATGTTTGAGTTGGTTCACCTGGCCTGCTCCGCGATCTTTTCCGCTTGATATTGTTGTAAACAACCCATTTTGCATCGCCAGTTATCAGTCGTTTTAAAAATGGATCATTTTCATTACGTTTCTTTAGCAAATCGCAGCTGCTAATGCGTTGTGTTAACTGTGATTCTTTCAGTTCGTGAGGAACCCATGTATCAAGTTTTCGAACATAGCCAAGTTGTTTTAAGTGCTTTTCAATGCATGTATGTGATACATGAAGCTTCTCTGCAATCTCACGTGTTGTACTGTGACAGTCCAAATTGATTATTGCTTTGATTAGGGCGTCATCAACTTCAACTGGACGACCAGAGCGTTTTTCATCTTTGAGTGAAAAATCACCAGAACGAAATTTGGCAAACCAATTTTGACACTGACGTTCTTTTAAGGCTTCGTCACCATAAACAGCACATAACTTTTTATGAGCTTGCGATGCGTTTTTCCCTTTGCGAAAATAAAAAAGCAAAATATGACGAAAATGTTCCTTTTGATTTTCCATTTTTCAACGAACGCCAAACGAAAACTACAAAACAGATCAAAAAACTTTTTTTACTGATTAACAGCTGAACAGCCAACTATCAAATAACAAAATGTGTTTTACATTTGTACTAAGTCTGCAAACCTAAAAATTCAACTGAAGCATGTGTGAAACCCGCAATTACTTAGTTGCCGACCCAATATATTCCACTCAACCCTTTGTCTAGCTAAATCCTACTAATCCTTAAAGCCTCAGCACAAATATGCTACAGTTCCAAAAGATCTTCCTCTTGCTACAAACTACATTTTATGATTCTATGCTCCCACAGGATAGAACATGTATTCTGGAAACAGCGGCCCCACCCCCAGGCACTGCAGGCTGAAGACCAGCAAGGGAATAATTTATGGCCATGGGGGGGGGGGGGTGAGGGATATATAACAATATCTTCCTCTAGAACGGGGGCTTGGGAACCTTTTTTCCTGCCATTTGAATATTTATATTATTTGAAGGCATACAAAATTAGCCTGTTCAATTTGGTCAAACAATTAACTCATCCCTAATGCCTTGGGGGAGGGGGCGTGGAGAGGGGCGCCAAACCAATGATTTCTCAGGCCTTAAAAAGGCCTGTAGGCTGGAGGCCCCTCACCCTGCTCTAGAAAATGGCAGCCCAGTTAGGGTGGGAAAGACGTGAGGAAACACAAAAGAACAGGCATTTCTTAAGAATCAATTATGCAATTAAACAACCACATAAAACTATAATATTTCCACTTTTGCTTTCATAATACTCTACATGCTTATATTGTTTGAGTCAGTACTTAGGACAAAAGTTTTTCAATTTCACTTTCCTAAGAAAATTTTATGCTTGAATATAACACAAACAAACAAAAATTACATTCCTTAAATTAGCTCACCTTAAAGAACAAGGAGGGATGTCAACAGTCGGAGACACTCCTGGTAGGTCCGGAATTGTCCTAAAAAAGAGTAATGTGGCCTCATGGGAGCAACCAGAGAGCAGTGGTCCCGGCTCCTTCCTCAGAGCCTAAGAAAGTGGGGCTGGGGTCTGCCCTAATTAAAGTGCTCGCCTGCCTCGCCCTCAAGCACTTAAAAGGCTTACCTTTTCATAGGGTAATGGGGAGGATTAACTGCAAGGCAACTCCCATTTGCCTGGAGGGCACAACTCAATTCCCTCTATTTCTATATAAAACACTACCAGAAGAAAATTTAAACTTTGAGGGCGGGTGAAGCAGGAGTACTAGGGGGGGCGAGGGTTAGGCAGCGTGTCTGGGCTGGGATCGGCTCCAGAGAAAGATGGCCTGGGCTGTAATTCACAAACACCCCTGGGTGGCAGCGTGGAGACACTAAACACTTTCTTTCCCAGTTTTACTCCAAAGCTTCACTTCTTGTGACGTGAGGTTAACCTTTTGATTAACTGAGGAAGAACAAGGGGAGGAAATGTTGAATGAAATACGCTTTTGATAGGAAAAACACTGCCCCCGCCCACAGCCACGCGATAAGGCTGCCCGAAGGCCTGACTGGAACGTCGCTAATTTCTCTTAAATATCCATTTGCCTTGTCTTACGAGCCTCCAGTAGTAGTCACAGGAGGCACTATGCTGGCGGGGGGTTGAACAAATATAAATTGTTAGTTTAAAATGGTCTCTCTGGGCCGGGATTCGCCTTTCTAACAGACTGCCGGGCCTCCCTCAGGCTCTCCGGGTGAGCCTATCGCTACCGGTTCTACGGGATTTGCTCCGATTCCGCAGATCCAATCAGGATAAGCCGGGCGCGCCCCGCGGGCAGGGCCGGGTGGCCGATTAGGTTTATCTGCGCAGTAAACAGGGCGCTCAGGCCGCACCTCCCACCTTCTGGAAGGTTCAGGGCCGGGAACTGGCCGGCCTTCCCCGCCGTGTTCTAGGGAGGCCAGAGCACTCCCGCCCTCCTCTGTAAATTAATTTAACCCGCAGCTGGCAGCTCGCACACCCAGGTGGTCGGGAACTCCTTTTTCTCAATCCCAGCCCGCGGGAGCCGCCCCTCAGCCCACACGGCTGACTTTTTTGCTGTAAAACTCACCGCTGAGGGGAGCAGGGCCGATGTCGATTTTCATCCAGCGAGCGCGATCCGCAGTCGCTCAGAAACGCAGGGGGCTCCGCGGGAACTCGGGGCGCATCTCCCGGCGGCCACCTGAAACTGAAACCGCCGGCGTGAGGACGTTAGCGCGGCGGAGGCCGCCAGCCGCCAGGGGCGCGTCCGAGCCGTTTGGGCGGGAAGCGTGGCCGCCGTCCGGGACGTGGAGCTCCGGGGAGTCCCGGGCACCGGAACTAGGAGCCAGAGCTCGCCCCGCCTCCGACCTGGTGCCCGACAGACCCCGCGGCGGAGCGGCGAGTACCGCCGGACCCCGGGGCGCCCAGCCAGCCCTGGGCGGGGTCAACGGCCGCTTCCGGGGCGGAGCGAGCTGCGCGGGGAGGGGACCGGAGGGGGCAGGGCGGGGAGAGCGGCTCACCCGGACGCGCGGGGGTGGGGGATGGGGTGGTGAGGGCCCGAGGCCCGAGGCTTCCCGAGCGGTGGCAGGAGGGGAGGCCGGGGTCGGAGGGCTTTCGGAGACGCCGGGAGGACGTCCCGGGCGGCGAGAGGAAGTTCTCGCGCCGGCTCCAACGGGCCTCGGGGAGGGGGGCTGCCCAGGGGGACCGAGAGAGGTCCCGGGACCCGCAGGCAGCCGGCGGCTTCCAGGGCCGGGGCGGAGCTCTCGGCCGGGAACTTCCTGGGACGGGCCGTGGGGGCGGCGGAAAGTTCCTGGGGCGGCGGAGGGAGCGTTGGGGTGGGGGGCGGCGGGGAAGAGTCGCCCCAACCGCGGGGGTGAGGGTGGCGGGTGGGGGGTCGCCCGCTCGCGGCGGCTCACCACGACTGGCCTGGGGTTCGAGCGCAGGAAGAACTTCTAGTGGCTACACCTAGGCACCTTGTTTTGTAGCAAACAAGTCAATATCTGGCAGTTTTTAGAAGATTAATTTTAAAGCACGCAATTCTCAAAACTATATGCCCAATGAGCAGCTACATTTTAGAAACCTATAAATCCTAATTCAAAGGAACACACTGGAAAACAAGGCAATTGCTGTAATGTAAGTAGCGACTTATATCAAGAATCATAAAGTAGAACTGAATAGAGACAAATGAGCCGACCCTTCAGCAAATTAGCTCCAACAAAAAAGGGGGCATTTACTCAATAAAAGGAATTTAAGAGACTTATCAAGGATTTACAATGCACGGGACATTTTTGGATCTTGATTCACACAAACTGGTGAACATTTATGGGACTGGGACAATTTATTTGAACATTGACTGGAAATTTGCTTTTAACAAGTTATTTTAGATATAATAGAATTGTAACGTTTAAAACAAAGGAATTAACATTTAGAAATGTATTTTGAAGTATCTGTGGATGAAATGGTTGATGGGGAATGTAGAGAAAAACCGTCCATAATTGATAATTGTTGAAGCTGGGGGATAGAATTCAAAATCTAGCCATCCCGTCAAAAGTTAAGTCACTAAAAATTCACACATCCAAGATAACCAAAATAATATTCTGAAGAAATTTTGGGGGGGGAAATCTCTACAGAAATGGGTATTTTGATTGTTTCATAAGCATTTATTTCCCTTTAAGTCCTCTTCACAGTATATCCTTTGGTAATTTAGTAGGTTGGGCATGCATTTTCTAACTTATTATATCGATACTTGCTGCATTTTAGTTTTACGAGTCTCCTTAGCTTAACTGGTTGGTGACACCGGCAAGAGCATTAATAATTGATTAATCATGATAATAGTTTCTGCCAGTGAAGGAACAACAAGTACAGAATACACCAGGGAGCCTAGCCTGTTGTGCACGAAGACAGGAGGCACCTGAAAGTACCTGTAACAGCTCCACTGAGGAGGAAAGCTGGGTGAGATCCTCCAGGGCCCTGAAGGTCTGGGGTCTGGTTTCCTATTTTGGACTTTGATAGGGCCCCGAGTCTGATTCTCTCACATCCATGTGCTTTTCTCACATTGATGTTTCGCTGTCTTTCCCTTTCCTCCACTCTCCCTAAAAACCAATGGAAAAACATTCTCGGATGAGGATTTACAACAAAAAAGTGAAAGGATTTGTTTGAGTAACGTGCACTTACCACAGGGGTGGGGAACTTTTTTCTGCCAACGACCATAACAGTAAAAATAAAAGAATTTTTAGAGATCTACTTAAGTGTTTGTGAATGAAATAGTGTGATGGCTGGGATTTGCTTCAAAATTATCGGAGTGAAATACATGGGGATGTAGAGAAAACTGTCCATAACTGGTAATTATCGGAACTGGGTGATAGGATAAAAAGAGAAACAGACAATAAGGAAATAAATGTCTGTTAACAAATCCTGAAATGATAAAATTCTAGAAAATGAGGATTAACATTGGGGTTCTGAAGAAGTGACATTTAAATAGACCAGAAACAATGCAGGGTAGGAAGGTGAAACTCCATTCCACCTCACCCCCACAGCCTCCAGCCCCAATAGCCCCAAGGTTTCAAAGTAGAAGTTAGAAGACCATATTAGTTTTTTATTCCTTTGTATTATTACCCTACTAATTCCCCCTGATGTTTGTTCAAATTCTTTATAATTTAAAAATCCAACCCTTTGCTAGGATGTTTTGGTGTTGGTTGTTTTGTATAAACATTTTTATTTTGTGGTTAATCCTTTTTAATCTTTATGATATTCAGTTATTATATACCTAAATTTCCCAGGGGCTCATGCACCCTAAGTGTGAGGATTCTTATCTAATTTGCACAATATGCAAGTTCAAGATAAAGATACAACATTTTAAGTATTTATTGTTATTACTACATTTTTATCCATCAAAGGAGATAGGTAATGATCTGTAAGCAACAAGAAAGCTGTTTTCTATTATTATCTTAACTATTGGACCGTTTAGTATACTTACTAGCCAACCACATGTAGCTACCGTGTTTCCCAGAAAATAAGACATCCTCCGAAAATAAGACCTAGTGCATGGAAAGATAAGACATCCTCCGAAAATAAGACCTAGCGCAACTTTGGGAGAAAAAGTTAATATAAAACACTGTCTTAGTTTCGGGGAAACAGGGTAGTACCTATCATAGTGGACACTGATCTATATAGTGATTTTCAACCCTTTTCATCTCATGGCTCACAAACTGATTTTTAAAAAAATACCGTTTCCCCGAAAATAAGACAGTGTCTTATATTAATTTTTGCTTCCAAAGGTGCGCTAGGTCTTATTTTCAAGGGATGTCTTATTTTTCCATGAAGAAGAATACGGTACACATTTATTATTATTGAAAATAAAGGAAATTTATTACCTGTATACATTACGGTAGTACGGTAGTTGTCAACACAAACCAGACAAACTGTGAATCCTACAGTATCAAGAATTTACTCATTTATTCAATGACAATCATGTCATCATCTTCTGGAACATCATCATAGCAATCCAATTCCTGAATTTCCTAGTGAATTTCTTGTGACTTCATTTCTTTCAGAATCAGTGGACCAAATCTCTCATGTTTAGCAATAGTACTGTCTTCAAATGAGTACTTCTTGTCAAGGTAGCCTGCTCACAGTGCATTTGCAATGCAACTGTCAGTGATTTTCTCCCATGAATTCTTCACCCAAGTCACAACTTCTTGCAGTTTAGGTTTCAGTTTCCATGCTGATTTCTCTCCATTCTATTTTCAATGTAGTCATTAATTACCATGCGCAAATTGTCTTTGAATGGCTTGTTTATTTCAATATTAAGAGTCTGGAGACAGGCCGTCATTCCTGCGGGAATCATTATCTGATCTATTTTTCTTTGGTGAAGAAATGTGTTCATGTCTAGCAGATCTCTTTGGCTCCCTCGCATAACAAGTGGCAGCATTAAATCGACCCACTTCCTTATAACTGCTTGTGTGGTCCGGGCTTTTTCAGTTTCACGAATAAAAACGCCCAAAACACGTTCAATCTTTTCCTTCTTGCCCTTAGAAATGATTAAAGGTGGGATTTTAGTTGCCAAAATACAGGAAACACGTGCACTTTCATAAGCAGTGGAGGGAATGCACACTAAGGAGGCACCCTGCTGTTCAATTGTTGTTTGAGATGATTGGCCCATAAACACTGCAGTTTCATCCATAGCAATCGTGTTGGAAAGATTGTATTTAGAGAAGTCAGCGAGGGGTGAGTTCATACAGAGCAAACAGAGAAAAGGGTCAAGTCCTGGAGTATTTAGTGATTAGAGGTTACAGAAATGAGGAAAAATCGACCAAGGAGGAGGATCCAAGATGGCTGCTCGGGTAGACACCTAACGGCAGCAGCACACAACAATTTCAATGGAATACAACTAAAATGTAGAGTGGACATCGCCCAGAGCTACAGGTAGTCGACTGACTGAAAATTCTACAACAAGAAGGAAAGAGAAAACCAGAAGGAAAATCAGAGGAGCTGTAAAAAAGCCTAAGGTACAGAGACATGCTGCACGCCCACACGCACATGTGCGCAGAGAGGTCGCAGCCGGAGAGGAGGAGAGGGCTGGGTGCTGCCTGGCGTTCCCTAGCAGGAAGGAAATAAAACCCCCAGCCTGGGCTAAACCCCCGAACCGGCAGCGCTGACCCCCAGTTATGAGCCAGACCCTGGAGACCCAGGCTCCGGCGGGGGAGACGGGGCTTTGAGGCGGAATCCCAAGCGAGCAGCGAAAAGCAGGGCCCCCGGAGTCACGCGCACATTGTGCGCAGAGGACTGAATGTTGACTCTGATGCTGGATTACCCTAGCGGGAAGAAACAAAGCCTCCGGCGCTGAGCCTCAGTCCGGACTGTTCTGAACCCCAGTCCTGGACCAGACCCTGGGGACCCAGGCTCAGGCAGGGGGAGACGGGGCTATGAGGCGGAATCCCGGGGGAGTGGCGAAAAGCAAAGCCGCCAGAGTCGCACGCACTGCGCGCAAAGGACAGGCTGTTGACTCTGATCCTAGACTCCCCTAGCGGGAAGGAGAAAAAAAAAAAAGCTCCAGACTGGAGGAATGCGACAGGGAGCAGGAGCCCCTGTCGGACACCAGCCAGCCGGGCGCCGACAGGGAGCCGGGCGACAGGGCCCCCCGGGGGGGGGGTGCCCCTGAGCCATTGACCTCTGAGCGCGGGCAACGGAGCCAAGGCCGGGGGCTGCTTCCTGGGCGGCGCCGACCCCGGCAACAGGCTGAAGTAGCGCAGGAGCCCGCGGAGAACAAAGGGGTGCCACAGACCAACCTGCTGAGCTCCCAGGACAAGGAGGAAGAAACCAAAGTTCTCAATGTGAAGAAATCAAGTGAGAGCAAAAGATAGTAAAATTACTTAAGAAAGAATACAAAGAAGATCTTGAAAATTCAAAGACTAAGTCAGAACTCAACTCACCAGCCAACATTGCAACATAAATGTGTTTAAAAAAAAAAAAAAAGAACAGAATGTTGGAACAGCGGCAGCCAGGCCTAGAGTGCCCAGGCACAAAGCAATGGCAACCGGGCCCGGAGCAGCAACGGCCAGGCCCCAGAGCAGCAGCAGCCAGAACCAGAGCAACAACAGCCAGCACTGGAGCATCCAAACCTGGGGCAGTGGCAGCCAGGCCTGAGGCGGAGGCAGCCAAGCCCAGGGAGGCCAATCCAGGAACACCCAGACCCGGAGTGGCCGGGCCCGGAGAAGCCGAGCCCAGAGCAGCCGGGATGGGAGCAGCCAGGTCGAGAACAGCAGTAGCCAAGCCTGGAGCAGCCAGGCTGGGAGCGGCCAGGCCCGGACCAGCCGGGTCCGGTGCGGCCAGGCCCGGAGCAGCAGCTGCCAGGCTGGGAGCGGCCAGGCCCGGAGCAGCCGGGTCTGGTGCCGCCAGGCCCAGAGCAGCGGATGCCAGGCTGGGAGCGGCCAGGCCCGGAGCAGCCGGGTCTGGTGCCGCCAGGCCCGTAGCAGCGGCTGCCAGGCTGGGAGCGGCCAGGCCCGGAGCAGCGGCTGCCAGGCTGGGAGCATCCAGGCCCGGAGCAGCCGGGTCTGGTGCGGCCAGGCCCGGAGCAGCGGCTGCCAGGCTGGGAGCGGCCAGGCCCGGAGCAGCCGGGTCGGGTGCGGCAAGGCCCGGAGCAGCGGCTGCCAGGCTGGGAGTGGCCAGGCCCGGAGCAGCGGCTGCCAGGCTTGGAGCGGCCAGGCCCAGAGCAGCTGGGTCTTGTGCAGCCAGGCCTGGAACAGCAGCTGCCAGGGTGGGAGCGGCCAAGCCCAGAGCAGCCAGGTCTGGTGCGGCCAGGCCCGGAGCAGCAGCAGCCAGGTCCAGAGCAACTAGGTTGGGAGCGGCGGTGACCAGACCCGGAGCAGCTGGTTGTGGAATGAACCAGAGCAACAGAGGCCAGGCCCGGAGCAGCCAGGCCCGGAACAGCTCGCTCCTCGCCTGCCCCTGCCCCACGGCTGCCTCTCAGACATGGCTGGAAACTTTTGTGGGAACTTGAGGGTCTGCTGAATCAAGTGATGAAGGCTTAGATCTGGATGTATAGGGCTGGGGTGTTGATCTGTGATTGCCTTGGGTGGGGCCTGGATGAGGCTGGTTGACCTATTTGGAAATGTCTTTTGTGTGAAATGTATCATTGGGCATGTGGTGGTATTATTGATATGAGAAAATGCTAAGTAACTGATTTACTATCTGAAAAGGGATTTACTATCGGGGAAAGGGAGGGAGGAAGAGACTGAACATAAACTGCACCTATGGATGAGGACAATGGGGGATGGGGAGGGGGCAGAGGGTGGGGTGGGAACCTGGTGGAGGGGGGAAGAAATGAGGAAACTTTGTAACAATATGAACAATAAAGATTGATTAAAAAAAAAAAAAAAAGTCAGCATCATCAATAAAGGACTTGAATGCAAGTGCTTACTTAATAACTTGAGTATCTTCCAACCTAAACAATGTAGTACCGATAGTTCTTCTTAAAGACAGTTCACTTCGCTGAAGAAAATTATCCAGCCAGTGTTGTGATGCTTTGAAGTCTTGGGGGGGGGGGGCGGGAACTATGCCAAACTGCGGTGCCATTGCCAAGGGCAAATTCTTGAATCTGAGCCCTATTCACAACCAAAGCCTCTGCTTTCCTATTAATAACCCACTCACAAATCAGGTCTTCCAGCTTGGAAAATAATGGTTGCCGACCTGACCCACACTTGCGCTTTTTAGCATTTCCCTTGTCCATTTGTTCAATGAGGTTACCATACTCTGCTCGCCATTTTTGGACCAACAGGATACTCAACATCTTCTCTTTGCAAAAAGCCGTAAGATTTTGGCCCCAAGAGTCTTCCACGATTCCTTTCTACAGAGTAGCTTTTTCTTTTTGCACTCATTTCTAGGGGTAAAAAAAAGGAATTGGGGTACCAAGGCGGGGGGAGGGGGATCACTTAAAATGACACAGGGAGGATCAGAGGAGGGAATCAAATGGCACAGGAGAATCAGAGGGGAGATTACCATTTTAGTAACCCCTTTTGATCCTCCTGTGTCATTTTGATTGCCCCCTCTGATCCTCCTGTGTCATTTTAAGTGATCCCCCTCTCCCCACCCATGTACCACTGAGCACCTTCACCAGACATCTCCCTATCCTTTTATCAGACATTGACCCCCTGGGGCCTGCCACTGAGCTTGCTGGGGCCTGGATCTGGGCTGGAGCAGGGTCTGCCACTGACTGAGAACCTTCAGTCATCATGAGGGGGGCCGTGATCATCAGGTAGTGTCACCAGAGACAGACCAGCACTCACCACCTTCTCTGTGTCAGCTCTAATCCTCCTGTTCTTCTACAGGCATCTATGAAAGACTCCTCTCTCCTGCCCCATGCTCACTGCTGACTCCTGACCTCCCTCTGCTCCGCCTCCACACAGCAGTGATGTCAGGACTCTGAATAACGTCACTGGTCACTGGTTGCTAGACGCCAGTTGGGACGGCCCTAGCAACCAGTTTATGGTAAATTAATTTTCATTCTGAGACAGCCTTGGGGGTGCCTTATTTTCGGGGGGGGTGCCTTATATTTCACCCAGAAGGAAACCTGTAAGTAGGTCTTATTTTCGGGGAAACACGGTAGGTATAATTTTGACTTATCCACACAGGACAACTATTGTTGTGTTGGCTGATGTCATTTTTTATTGACACTGTAAGGGAAAAGAGATCAGTGCCCGTGACTCCTCTCTCTCTGAAATCAATAAAAAACAACAACTATTAGACTTCCCTTGCTAAAGATAAAATCTGTTCTCGAGGGGAAAACTTAATCACTTGTATTAATTGGTAGTACTCTCCCCCATAATGAGAAGTGATGATTCTAGCCTAAAAAATGAAGTGAGGAGGGGAGATTTTTGCTAAAGAAAATACAATTGCTAGGAAGATAGTCTCCCAGTTACCCCACTCCCTAACTTTCTTGTAGTTCTATCTCCTGAAGCAAGCAGCTCTGGGGAGGGCAGAGCTGATTGGCCCACAAACACTGGAGCCAGCTAAAGGCCTCAGGAGGGCTGTGGGTCACCCTTATGGTCTCCAGGGAGAAGAACATTGCAGTGCTTGCCCACAGCCTCCTCAGGTGTCCTTCAGGGAGCCTAGAGCTTCCTGCCGGGACTCCGTGGAGAGTTGTTAGCTTGTCACGTCCCATGCAGCTGCCACAGGAGTGGAGACCACTGTAGCACCTTGACTCAATGTTCGCCGCTCAGGGACCACAAAGCACACTATCCATGAGAGTGGAGAACAGAGCCAAAGGAGGGAAGGAACAGGACAATGTACCTGAGGGGCTCCCAGCACTCAAAATACTGTTCCATTAAATATTTTGCTATATTTTAGAGAGGGAAAGACAGAAACATAATGATGAATCATCGACTGCCTCCTGTACACCCCACACTAGGGATCGAGCCCACAACCAGGGCATGTGCCTTGACCAGGAAGGGAGAGGCAAAGAGAGAAAAACATCGACGTGTGAGAGACACATTGATTGGTTACCTCCTGCACACACCCCAACCAGGGCCAGAGATGCAAGCCTGCAAGCAAGGTACTTGCCCTTGCCGGAATCAAACCTGCAACCCTTCAGCCCACGGGCCGATGCTCTAACCACTGAGCAAAGCAGCTAGGGCTCACCTCTTTTTTTTTTTTTAATATATATTTTATTGATTTTGTACAGAGAGGAAGGGATAGAGATAGAAAGTTAGAAACATCGATGAGAGAGAGTCATCGATCAGTTGCCTCTTGCACACCCCTACTGGGGCTATGCCCGCAACCAAGGTACATGCCCTTGACAGGAATCGAACCCGGGTCCCTTCAGTCCCCAAGCCGACGCTCTATCCATTGAGCTAAACCGGTCCCGGCAGGGCTCACCTCTTTTTAATGTATTTTCAATGATCAGCCTTGACCAGGAATCAAATTGTGATCTCATCCATAGGTTGATACTCAACCACTGAGCCACACTGACTGGGCCTGAACATGGTTTAATAATTTATATAGCTACTTTCTTTTTTAATATATTTTATTGATTTTTTACCGAGAGGAAGGGAGAGAGATAGAGAGCTAGAGAGAGAAACATCGACCAGCTGCCTTTTGCACACCCCCTACTGGGGATGTGCCCGCAACCAATGTACACGCCCTTGACCGGAATCGAACCTGGGACCTTTCAGTCCGCAGGCCGATGCTCTACCGCTGAGCCAAACCGGTTTCGGCTATATAGCTACTTTCATATGGAATACTTTCAGCCAAATATGAAAGAAATTTATAAATATGGGATATCTATAGTGTGGTTTAGAGGCCAGAGATGCTACAAAAACTAACGACTTTTTTAAATTTTAATTTAATTTTCAAAAAATATATTTTATTGATTTTGTACAGTGAGGAAGGGAGAGAGACAGAGAGTTAGAAACATCGATGAGAGAGTCATTGATCAGCTGCCTCTTGCACACTCCCTACTAGGGATATGCTCGCAACCAAGGTAGATGCCCTTGACTAGAATCGAACCTGGGACCTTTCAGTCCCCAAGCCAACGCTCTATCCATTGAGCCAAACCGGTTTTGGCTTTTTTTTTTTTTTTTTTTTTTTTTTAGTAAATCTAATATTAAGAAAAGAGATAATCCCAGAGATAATTATCAGAAACTCTCTCCTGACTCCTGTTTTGCTTAGTATAGAACATGGGTTGTCAAGAAAATTAAGAAAACAAGAGGGAATTGTTGAGAGGAACTGAATTCATTTAAATAGGTTTCAACTTCATTTAAAATGTTTCACCAGCCGAAACCGGTTTGGCTCAGTGGGTAGAGCATAGGCTGCGGACTCAAGGGTTCCAGGTTCGATTATGGTGAAGGGCATGTACCTTGGTTGCAGGCACATGGTTGCGGGCACATCCCCATTGGGGGCTGTGCAAGAGGCAGCTGGTCAATGTTTCTCTCTCATCGATGTTTCTAACTTTCTATCCCTCTCCCTTCCTCTCTGTAAAAAAATCAATAAAATATATATTAAAAAAAAATGTTTCACCATAGTATATGTAAACTATCTGGCTCTAATTTGGGGAGTCATATGAGGTGGGCGAGATCTGGAATAACAGCTACGCCCATGAAAAACTATGGTATTTGCCGAGACCAGTTTGGCTCAATGGATAGAGCGTCGGCTTGGGGACTGAAGGGTCTCGGGTTCGATTCTGGTCCAGGGCATGTACCTTGGTTGCGGGCATATCCCCAGTAGGGGGTGTGCAAGAGGCAGCTGATCGATGACTCTCTCTCATCCATGTTTCTAACTCTCTATCTCTCTCCATTCCTCTCTGTACAAAATCAATAAAATATATTTAAAAATGTATCACTAAAAAAAGAAAAAACAAAAAAACAAAACAAAAAAAAACTATGGTAGTTATGTTATTGAGCTGTTGGTTTGTGGGGAGGGTTTCTCAACACACTGTAAAATGATGGGTTGTCCTAACTGGTTTGGCTTAGTGAATAATGCGTTAGCCTTTTGGCTGAAGGGTCCCAGGTTCAATTCTGGTCAAGGGCATGTATCTTGGTTGTGGGCACATACCCAGTAGTGAGTGTGCAGGAGGCAGCTGATTGATGCTTCTCTCTCTCTCTCCCTCTCTTTTTTTAAAACACTTATTTTTATTTATTTTATTTTATTTTATTTATTTTGTACAGAGAGGAAGGGAGAGAGATAGAGTTAGAAACATCGATGAGAGAGAGTCATCGATCAGCTGCCTCTTGCACACCCCCCACTGGGGATATGCCCGCAACCAAGGTACATGCCCTTGACCGGAATCGAACCCGGGACCTTTCAGTCCCCAAGCCGACGCTCTATCCATTGAGCCAAACCGGTCCTGGTTGATGTTTCTTTCTCATCAATGTTTCTAACTCTCTATCCCACATGTGTCAAACACAAGGCCCGCGGGCCAAATCCGTCCCGCCAGGCCTTGCAATGTGGCCCGCACCTCGCTGTCATCACTGCACTCCGCTGCGTTTCCATCACAATGACAGTTTATGACTGTTCAGTAAACCATTCGGCCCGCGATTTAGGCTGGATTTTAGATTTTGGCCCCTTCTCTGATTGAGTTCGACACCCCTACTCTATCCCCTCTCCTTTCCTCTCTGTAAAAAAAAAAAAAAAAAAAAAAAAAAAAAATCAATAAAAAATACTTTAAAAAATGATGTATGGGTTGTACTACACAAGGAGCTCTTCTCTAACTTCTTGTGTGACCACAGACTATTGTATGTTTTTGCAATAAACAAAAATTTTATGTTTATTATATCTTTAACTACCCCGTGGCTTAAAACGGATGTAATATCATTATAGTTTATTCAGGGCTACTCAGGCTGTAAAGAAATATGAAAAACACAAGACACCTGATTTGAAAAGAAACTAGTGTTATGATTTCTGAGATTGTGAACAAAGGGAAACATGTTGAACTTGGATAAATGTAATATCCTTACAGTTATAAATGCTGAGTACCTATATATATATAAAAGGCTAATGTGCAAAGTGTCCCCTCAGGAGTTCTATTGCTCACTATGATGTGTGCTGACCACCAGGAGGCGGTGTGGAATGAAGGAAGGGTGCGGCCAGTGGCCGTCAGCTGTCAGCCAGGGAAGGCAGACCCTGTCTGTCAGCTGGAAGGCCCTGACTGATCCTGACCTCTGGCCAGGTCTAGGGACTCTACAGATGCACGGGGCCTCTAGTATAATTCTAATAACACTGGCTGAACTAGTGTACAGCTGTTTTCACATCACCTATCTAAGGAACTAGATAAAGGAATTCACTGTATAGTATAACAAAAGTTCTTGGCACTTAAATACTTCAAATGAATGAATTATTTTTAGTGAGGGAACATATCTTAACTCATCTTCATAGAATATAGAGGTCAGAGTGATGTTAAAAATATTTAAGTCTTTAGAGTACAAGCATATAATTGAAGAGCTTGTTAAGAGGGATCTTTCCTGTGAACTCGCTGGTGGATGTGGAGGTTGGAGCTCTGGCTGAAGCCCTTCCCACACTTGCTGCACTCATAGGGCTTTTCTCCAGTATGTACTCTCTGGTGGATGAGGAGTTTAGAGCTCTGGCTAAACCCTTTCCCACACTTGCCGCAGTGATAGGGCTTTTCCCCAGTGTGAACTCTGAGATGGATGCGGAGATCTGAGCTCTGGCTGAAGCCCTTCCCACACTCATAGCACTGGTAAGGCTTCTCTCCTGTGTGTATGCACCGGTGAATGTG
Source organism: Pipistrellus kuhlii (assembly GCF_014108245.1). Taxonomy (NCBI): domain Eukaryota; kingdom Metazoa; phylum Chordata; class Mammalia; order Chiroptera; family Vespertilionidae; genus Pipistrellus; species Pipistrellus kuhlii. The sequence continues at coordinate 97,252 of NW_023425484.1, forward strand.
AAGGTTCGAACTCTGACTAAAGCCCTTGCCACACTCTCCACATTTGTAGGGCCTCTCTCCTGTGTGGACTCGCTGGTGGATGTGCAGGTTAGAGCGCTGACTGAAGCTCATTCCACACTCCCCGCACTCATAGGGCTTCTCACCAGTGTGCACTCGCTGGTGGATATGCAATTTGGAGCTCTGACTAAAGCCCTTCCCACACTTGTCACATTTATAAGGTTTCTCGCCTGTATGGACTGCATGATGAATAAGCAGACTTGAACTCCTTGTGAAGCCCTTCCCACACTTGTCACACTTGTAAGGTTTCTCATCTGTGTGGATGGCTTGATGGATGAGGAGACTTGAGCTCCTTGCGAAACCCTTCCCACAATGCTCACATTTGTAGGGCTTTTCTTTTGTGTGGTCTTTCTGATGAAGTAGTAGTTCTGAGCTCTCATGGAAGTCCTTACCACACCTACTGCATTGGTATTGTTTCTCTGCATTGTGTATTTTCTCACATGAGTGACTATATGAGCTGGTATTATGTATTTTGCCAGAGTCATAATGATTACAGAGATGGTTCTTTGTAGGAGCTCTCTGATGACTGACCACTCGTGATTTCCAACCATAAATGTTATTACAGTTACAGTCAAAGGGATCCAAGGATTCTTTCAATTGGCTCTTCTGGCAAATAGCTTCACTACCTAACAATGGTGAGACCAGTTCTATTACATCAGACACAAGTTTAATATGAAGGGTCTCTGAACAATGGTCTATGGGAGGACTTTTCCCTCCTAATACTTTTCTCTCAGTACTTTCTTCTGTTACAAACAGACTTTTTGTCTTCTGAGGGTCCTGGGGCTCATTGTCACAAAATGTCACTGAGGAGTCCTGTTTGGCCATTTGGCCCGGAACTTTCAAAGACAAATATTCTTCACTTTCCATGGCACTTAAATACTTCTTGACATCACCACTTTGAAGGGTCACGTCACTGCTCTTGTTTCTGGAAATGTGAGAAGATGCTTCTCCCAGATCTAGTTCTGGGTTCCTATACATTTCTCCTTGAAGATTCACAGTGTAATCCTTACTCCCAGTTATGGTACTGGCAATCTCTTCCAAAATTAGCCAGCAGAAAAGCTCTTCATGTAATAGATCCCCAGGTCCTTTCTCTTAAAGATTCTCCACAGAATTTTCATTCAGGTCTCCTAAGGAACAAAGAAAATTTAGTGATATAAACAAACTGGATAGATTTTAAGATTTCAGAAGTGAAGTGTCTAAGTCCTGAAGCCTTAATAACTGGGAAATAGTTCAGTCTTGTCCTTATAGTCATGTACTTTGGATTGTCAGAGAAAATACTTTTGTACATAAAATATAAATCTTGTCTTTTTTATGCATAGCCAATAAAAGTATTCCTCTCCTGCCTTATCTGGTTTGGCTCAGTGGAAAGAGCGTCAGCCTGTGTACTGCAGGGTCCCAGGTTTGATTCAAGTCAAGGGCACATACCCAGTTGTGGGCTCGAATTTCAGTAGGGGGCGTGCAGGAGGCAACCTACCAATGATTCTCTCTTATCAATGATGTTTCTAGCTCTCTCTCTCTCTCCCTTCCTCTCTGAAATCAATAAAATAAAAATATATATATGTATAAAAAAAGATATTCCTCCCCTAACTCTGCAGAAGGCTATGAATCCTACATCCTTGCCACAAATTACATTTTGGTTCACTTTACTTCATTTTATTTTAGGTAAATTTGCATTGAATTGGTAATCCACTTTAATAGATGCTGGGAAGGATACAAGAAAGTAAATAAGCTAGAGCCTACTGGGGAGAAAGATAAATATATCAATAATGATAGCACCATATCAATTATTTTTTTTCTCTTTTAAAATATTTTATGCATATAAGAATAATACATATGTGTATTTCCTACAAATGGTAGATACTGTCTCATATATTTTTAAACTTTAAAAAAATATATATTTTATTGATTTTTCACACAGAGGAAGAGAGAGGGATAGAGAGTTAGAAACATCGATGAGAGAGAATCACCGACAAGCTGCCTCTTGCACACCCCCTGCTGGGGATGTGCCTGCAGCCAAGGTACATGCCCTTGACCGGAATCGAACCCGGGACCTTTCAGTCCGCAGGCCAACGCTCTATCCACTGAGCCAAACCAAACTGGTGCTGGCTATTTTTAAACTTTTTTTTTTTTTTTAAATATATTTTTTATTGATTTTGTACAGAGAGGAAGGGAGAGAGATAGAGAGTTAGAAACATCCATGAGAGAGAGTCATCGATCAGCTGCCTCATGCACACCCCCTACTGGGAATGTGCCCGCAACCAAGGTACATGCCCTTGACTGGAATGAAACCCGGACCTTTCAGTCCCCAAGCCGACGCTCTATCCATTGAGCCAAACCGGTTTTGGCTATTTTTAAACTTTTTAAACATAGCTTGTCTTGGGCCTCTTTCTTTTTTTATTTATTTTATTTTTTTAAATTAAATTATTATCTGTGTACATATCTTACCATTGTCCACCCCCTCCCATACTTACCTTCCTTCCCCAGAGTTTTGTGTCCATTGGTTGTACTTATATGCATGTATACAAGTCCTTCGGTTGATCACCATATCAATTATAAAATGCACCCTGGAGAGGAAAGCAGGAGTTAGAACAAAGGGGTTGGTGTGTACTACCAAGGATTTAGGGCTAAAACCTTTAAAGATTTATAGCTATTAAAGGATTTCAATTGGGAATGAAAGATTGACTTGTTCATCAGAAATGAGCAAGACTTGCCAAAACCGGTTTGGCTCAGTGGTAAAGTGTCGGTCTGCAGACTGAAAGGTCCCAGGTTCGATTCTGGTCAAGGGCATGTACCTGGGTTGCGGGCACATCCCCGGTAGGGGCTGTGCAAGAGGCAGCTGGTCAATGTTTTTCTCTCATCGATGTTTCTAGCTCTCTATCTCTCTCCCTTCCTCTATGTAAAAAAATCAATAAAATATGTTAAAAGAAAAAAAAAAAAAAGAAATGAGCAAGACTTTAGGTAGAGAGACAATTGATATAGAAAATTAGAAATGGTAAAGATGATAGTTATGGAAAGAGTGAGAGGGACATTCTAAATCATATGATGACTAACTAGAAGGGAAAGGAGGCACCAAGCATGATCCCCAAGTTCCTTGCTTGAGTGAACAGGTTTAGGGGTACTATGTAATAAGATAGGGGATGCAAAAGGGAAGGCTGGAGTGAAGAAGGACAGAGGACAAGCTTTACATCTAATGTTTAATTTGTGGTGCTGGTGGAATCTTCTTACTGTTCAGTAAACAGTGAGATATATGGGTCTGGAACTTCTGAGGGAGAATTGTGCTAAAAATACAAATTTTTAGACTTAGTAGTATATATGTTGATTAAAACAATTAGAGTGAAAATCCTAATATTAAAATGAAATAACAAAAATCTATAAAAGCCTTAAAAAAAAAAGTAAGAGTTGTCATCACCAGAATAAAAATGTTTCTTCCAAGATGAAAAAGTGGTGAATTAGGAATAATGGAGAAAATAGAAAACTAGAAACTAGAAAAAAAAAATTGAACAGTTCAAGCCATGTATAGGAGATGATTTCTGAAGGAATAAGAGATCTTCTCAAGAAGTCCTAGAAATTCAAATAATTCAAATTTCAAAGTCAGAATCAGCGAGAGGTTTATCCTGGCAATTCAGGTTTTTTGTTTTGTTTTGTTTCTATGCCAGTCAGTGTCAAAAGCTCTGCTTCCTAGGCAGGAAATTCAGGTTTTTAAATTCCTGTTAAGACATTTCTGATGGTTAGACTAATTGTTGCTATTTTCACCACCATACTCCCAACCATCCTTTCCCAACAAAAAATGAAATGTTGGATAGCTACCAGATGTAGCCCCAAACAAAGTCTTAAGAACAAATAAATGATCTGTTAAACAAAGACTGCTAATAGTATTAGTTGGGCTGAGAAGAGAAGAAGTGGAGGTAATGCTGAACCTGTACAATGGCAGGGCTGATTAAGGTACAAAAAGAAGCAATTGACTCCAGGACAAAGCCTCAAGGTAACCCCTGAAGAGGGATTTCTGACAAGGGAGATATCTCAGAGCTGCAGATCAGAGCATGGCATGCCTCAGATAACTTACTTGTCTGAAAAGGCACCCTCAAAAAGAGTCTATACCACTCACCATCTGGATTCTGATATCCATTCCAAGCCCAGCTAGAAGAGCTGTTCCTTGTTAGTAGAGCCTGCATACACCAAAGAGGTTGGGATCAGCTGAGGATGTAGACTCTAGTATCGTACTATGCACAAAAAAAACTTTGTGGGGGAAAATGGGACAATAAAAAATGTAAGCAGCCGAAATCGGTTTGGCTCAGTGGATAGAACATCAGCCTGCGGACTGGAAGGTCCCAGGTTCTTGGTTGCAGGCACATCCCCAGGAGGGTGTGTGCAAGAGGCAGCTGATCGATGACTCTCTCTCATCGATGTTTCTAACTATTCCTCTCTTTTCCTCTCTGTAAAAAATCAATAAAACATATTAAAAAAAAAAAAAAAAAGAAACTGTGCCAAGACCGGTTTGGCTCAATGGACAGAGCGTCGGCTTGGGGACTGAAAGGTCCCGGGTTCGATTCCGGTCAAGGGCATGTACCTTGGTTGCGGGCATATCCCCAGTAGGGGGTGTGCAAGAGGCAGCTGA